>NC_056713.1:2677544-2699999 GCF_018831695.1 Puntigrus tetrazona
CAGCTGGTCCAGGGCCGGTCTGCCGGAGCAGCTAGTGGTTTATTTTATCGCGTTTCCCTGTCTGTTCCTCTCAACCGGAGGTTTTTCTCGGTCCAGCGCTCAGACAAAGCCAGAGAACCGAACACCTCCTCAGAGACGGCTTTCTGGCTGAAGAGCAACGAGGAGCTCCTTCAAGGACAGCCCGAGGAAGGGAAGGATTTATCGTCAAACACGCCGGATTTCAAACACACTTTCTGCCTCCGAGCAGCCTTTAGATAGACGTGTTTTCATTTCTCTGAGTTTTAAAAACAACGGTATGGTAATAATATTATACATACGTATTTCTGTCACCGTTTCTTCAAGTC
This sequence comes from Puntigrus tetrazona, assembly GCF_018831695.1. Classification (NCBI taxonomy): domain Eukaryota; kingdom Metazoa; phylum Chordata; class Actinopteri; order Cypriniformes; family Cyprinidae; genus Puntigrus; species Puntigrus tetrazona. The sequence continues at coordinate 2,677,889 of NC_056713.1, forward strand.
GAGCTGAACTTTTATTATGGCGGGGCGTGGCGAAGACTTAGACCCCGCCCCTTTCCGCGAGCCTGCTCTCCTCTGATTGGCCAAAATTCTCTATTTTGTGCCTCGACGAGAAATATAAGCGTCCGTCGAGGTCTGGTTGTGCAACGTATAATAAAACGCAATTAAATATGAAGTTTAACCCTTAAATGCATGAGTGTTATCACATATCCAGGTCTTTTCAGAGTTGGATCTTGATATTTTAAGGGCGCAGATGTGTTTTGAGAATAGTATTTCAACTTAAACGTTCGCTATCTGTACAAACATGCTACATTTTTTCCGGAGCTGTGCAAATGTTTCCACTGGAAATATACAAACACGAGAAAGAGTTTAGCGTGCGTCTGGTTTCCGGCCCCATTTTAAGGGAGCCTCTGCTTTATGAATAATAGATGCTTTTTTTTGTGTAGCATGCTTCCAGTATGTAGGTCATTTAGGACTTTGTGTCTCAAAGTGCCTGCTGAAACGTTACAGGCCCACCGCCTCGAGCTCGAATGCCACTTCCGCCTCAGCGTTCGCCTTGGAGTTTCCGCTTTACCGAGGAAACGTTTTTTATCGGGGCGATATTGGAAAAGGAGACGGCTAATGCCCGCTTATCGAGAGATCCATTAACTGTATCGCTGTAAAATACGGAAAAACTACAATGTGCTGAAACAAGTTAGTTTTTTCATCAGTTTTGGAGAAATGTAGCGTCGCATCACTCGCTCACCAATGGATGTGAATGGGTGCCGTCAGAATGAGAGTCCAAACGGCTGATAAAAACATCACAGCACTCCAATCCACCAGTCATCATCGTAATCGATATTTATTTTGAACTATTTTGTGCTGTTTTGCTTTCAGACGAGATGATTTGTATTTTAGGTTTGATGTTAAAATGTCTTGATGGATTCGTTTCTTTCCTTCGAGATATTAACTGATGGACTGCACTGGATTATTGTGATTCTTATCAGCCGTTTGGACGGCACCCATTCACCGAGCAACTGATGTAATGCTGTGTTTCTCCAAATGTGATGAAGACACAAACTCATCTGCATCTTGGATGGCCTGAGGGTGATTGCATTTTCAGCGAATTTTCATTTTTGGTTATTTTATTCCTTTAAATAGGATGCGTTCGAGTGCTAATTAACCAACTCAGCACAGAGCTCTTTTAGCTCAAGCTCATCAATGATTTAATCATCTACGTTAAGTCCTTTAATATTTTTCTTCCTTCTAAAAAAAACAAGTGCTTTTTTTAAGTTTTAATTATCGCTCCTGCATCTTTTTCCCCTCATCTCTCCCTCGGTATTTTCAAGATAGAAGATGGACTGGTTCAGAAACAAGAATCAATCGTTTCTCGCGCTGTCACTCATGCATCTTGTTTTGAGTAGTCTGGCAAAGGTGATGCTTTTCCTGAGAAACGGTGAGAAGCCAGCAGCCACCTGCGGTTAACCTTCATCTGCGCTGGAATTAACTTCCTGTCAGACCACTGACGTTACAATCTTCTCTTCTGTGACCTCTGGGACATTAAACATACACGTATACATACCCTTTTTCCTTTCTATATAGCATTTCATCTATCTGAAGCATGCTAGCAATGGAATGATACTTACCAGCAACGTCATAGCAACACTCCACAACCTAACAAACACCCAAGTGCCCTAGCAACACCCTAGCAACCGGCCCAAGGACCATAGCAAGCAAATAGTAACACCTTAGCAACCACCACAGGTACTGTAGCAACTGCCCCATGTACAATAACAACTGCATAGAAACACTCTAGCAACCATCCCAGGTAACCTAGCAACCACATAACAACACCTTAGCAACAGACCCAGGTACTTTAGCAACTACCCTAGCAACTGCCCCATGTACCATAACAACTGCATAGAAACACTTTAGCAACCACCTCAGATAACCTAGCAACCACATTGCAACACCCTAGCAACCGGCCCAAGGACCATAGCAAGCAAATAGTAACACCTTAGCAACCACCACAGGTACTGTAGCAACTGTCCCATGTACAATAACAACTGCATAGAAACACTCTAGCAACCACCCAGGGTAACCTAGCAACCACATAGCAACACCTTAGCAACTGACCCAGGTACTTTAGCAACCATCCTAGCAACTGCCCCATGTACCAAAACAACTGCATAGAAACACTTTAGCAACCACCTCAGATAACCTAGCAACCACATAGCAACACCCTAGCAACTGATCCAAGTACCATAGGAACCAAATAGTAACACCTTGGCAATCACCACAGGTACTTTAGCCAACACCCTAGCAACTGCCCCATGTACCATAATAACTGCATAGAAACACTTTAGCAACCAGCCCAGGTAACCTAGCAACCACATAGCAACACCCAAGCAACTGGTCCAAGTACCATAGCAAGCAAACAGTAACACCTTAGCAACCACCACAGGTACTCTAGAAACTGCCCCATGTACCATAACAACTGCATAGAAACACTCTAGCAACCACCCCAGGTAACCCAGCAACCACATAGCAATGCCTTAGCGACTGTCCCAGGTACCATAGCAACAAAAAACACCAATATTGAAAACAATATTTTATTATTATTATTTTTAAACACCTTAGCAACCACCCCAGGAACTTTAGCATCCACCCTAGCAACTGCCCCAGGTGCCATAGCAACTGCATAGCACAACCCTAGCAACCATTAAGCTTCCATTCTCACCCAATGTCTTGTTTTATTGAAAACCGATGTAGTAAATGTATAAATTAATAAATTAGAACCATAACCTGTTTTTTTCCAATAATTGTGGCATTGTATAACCATAAATGTGATCAATTGTGACTTTTGTGAGTTATGCATTTTTGCACGATTATTGCAAAATTACGCTCCAATGCATTTTTATTCTCAGTGGTATATTACTGTAGTTTCAGGTGAAAATAATAAATGGTCTTCGGCAGCTGGACGAAATACAACTTTTTGCTGTTGTTTTGGTATTTTATTAGATTTCAGTTAATGTTTCCTCAAGATTTTTTTCATATTATGCTTCTTTTGCGATTAACGATTAATTATGCATGACTTTTTTAGACCGAGGATGTTGTTTTAATACCATTTATTTATATCTGGAATTAGCTTCTATTTTAAATCTATGGGTGTATGTGATTATCTTATTTCGTCCGCGCTCGTCGTTCACTCGGAGACGGGTCAGGGGACGGACACAGAAGGGTCATCGGTTTTCAAAGCGGCGGTGAAACCGGTTTGCCTGGTTTCTAGGTCGGGAGAAGGGCCGCCTCTCTGGCCCCTGAGCTTGTCGCCGTTGACCCGGAGTGGCCTTGCGTTATTGATGTGAAAAGCCCCGCAGCAGCTGCCCCGTGTAATCCCCTCCTGGCAGACTTTCTGGCCCGGGTTTAGCTCGCCTCGACCGCTCCAATCGCTCCGTGTTTCTCTCCGGCTCCCTCGGGTCTCCGGAGAACCTGATCGTTTTCGAATGCGATGGCCGCTTTCTCGAGGAGAGTGAAATATAGGAGTTGACAGTATCGGTAAATCAATCCTTGCCGGAGCGCGCATCTCTAGAGACGTCCGAGGCAGTAATGTGAAAACGGTCCTGCTCCGCACCTGTTGCTGTCGGGCGCCGGAAAGCCTGGCCCGGATCTGCCTCTTCCTGAGGGACGGGATCAGGGTGATTATAGCATGAGACGCTGGCAGGACTTACGAAAAACACAGCCTAGATCTCCTTTAAAGATGCCGTATGTGGGTCAGCGACGGAAAACCAATTGCTTGGTTTATTCAAAAAGTAATAGTAATAATTCATAAACACAAATATTATATTTACAGAAACATTTTATTATTATACGCTTCTGTTTAATATATAATTACTAATATTATTATTTTTATTAATTTATTTTTAGTCATTTTAGTAGTTAAATGAGTTACTTTTTATAATATTTTTGTTTAGCTTAATTTATTTGTTTTTGTATTTCGACCTTAAATTGTATTATTATTATTAATTATTATATATTAAATGTTAATTTAGTAGTTAAAAAAGGTCATTTCATTCAGTTAGGAATGTTGCCTAAGTTACCAAAGTTTCCGTTTTTTAAATAAATGAATAAAATGCATACATATCAGTCACTAAGTGAAGCTTAACATTAAGTTAAAAATAAAACGAATAAATGCGTAGTAAATAACGATTAAGTTGATTTTAGCCGAGGTTGGTTTTTGTGATTCAGGAGAGCTCCTTCATCTGACGAGCCTCATGGGAGCGGTGACGGGAAAGGACAGCTTTGATGCTGTCAGTCACCGCCAAAAACATCTCCCACGGGACAAGTTGTGTGGAATTACAACAAGTCGCGGCTCTTCGTGGCTAATTCCTGGGGTGTTAAACATCACTTTCACAGCCCTCGCTGTGGCTGTACGCCGAGACAATGACAATGAGTTTAGTGAAGATATCTTAACCTCGGTGGACGAAGACCTTGAGTCAAAGTACAGATACACCGATAAAATATTACTCATTTTAGATTTTTACGCTAGTAAATAATAATAATAATTTTCAGCTGTTTGGACTTTCATTCTGGCGGCACCCATTCACTACAGTGATGGGTGCTCCATTTCTCCAAATCTGATGAAGAAACAAACTCATATATATTTTGGAATACCTGAAAAAATCTAAATGTTCATCAAATTGTTATAATTTTCAGATGTTTGGACATTCGTTCTGGCGGCACCCATTCACTACAGTGATGTAATCCTGCATTTTTCCAAATCTGAGGAAAAAACAAACTCATATATATTTTGGAATACCTGAAAAAATCTAAATGTTCATCAAATTATTATAATTTTCAGCTCTTTGGACTTTCATTCTGCATGCACCCATTCACTACAGTGATATTATACTGCATTTCTCCAAATCTGATGAAGAAAAAAACTTGTATACATTTTGGAATACCTGAATAAATCTAAATGATCATCAAATTGTTATAATTTTCAGATGTTTGGACTTTCGTTCTGACGGCACCCATTCACTACAATGATGTAATCCTGCATTTCTCCAAATCTGATAAAGAAACAAACTAATATACATTTTGGAATACCTGAAAAAATCTAAATGTTCATCAAATTATTATAATTTTCAGCTCTTTGGACATTCATTCTGGCGGCACCCATTCACTGCAGTGATGTAATCCTGCATTTTTCCAAATCTGAGGAAAAAACAAACTCATATATATTTTGGAATACCTGAAAAAATCTAAATGTTCATCAAATTATTATAATTTTCAGCTCTTTGGACTTTCGTTCTGACGGCACCCATTCACTACAGTGATATTATACTGCATTTCTCCAAATCTGATGAAGAAACAAACTTGTATACATTTTGGAATACCTGAATAAATCTAAATGTTCATCAAATTGTTATAATTTTCAGATGTTTGGACTTTCGTTCTGACGGCACCCATTCACTACAATGATGTAATCCTGCATTTCTCCAAATCTGATAAAGAAACAAACTAATATACATTTTGGAATACCTGAAAAAGTCTAAATGGTCATCAAATTATTATAATTTTCAGCTCTTCAGACTTTCGTTCTGACGGCACCCATTCACTACAGTGATGTAATGCTGCATTTTTCCAAATCTGAGGAAGAAACAAACTCATATATATTTTGGAATACCTGAATAAATCTAAATGTTCATCAAATTGTTATAATTTTCAGATGTTTGGACTTTCGTTCTGATGGCACCCATTCACTACAGTGATGTAATGCTGCATTTCTCCAAATCTGATAAAGAAACAAACTAATATACATTTTGGAATACCTGAAAAAATCTAAACATTCATCAAATTATTATAATTTTCAGCTCTTTGGACTTTCGTTCTGACGGCACCCATTCACTGCAGTGATGTAATGCTGCATTTCTCCAAATCTGATGAAGCAACAAACTCATATATTTTCAGGTGTTCCAAAATGTATGTAAGTGTTCAGCAAGTTATTATTGTCATCTATTTGGACTCTCATTCTGACGGCACCCATTGCTGAGTGTTGTACGACATAATGGCGTTAATGGTGTTTTTAAGTTTTACTTTTTACCGTACAAGTAATTTCACCCCCTAATGTCATAGTTTTGACATATTTGGTGCATATTCTGCTCTCGGTTTTACTTTTTTGTGTAACAAATATTCAATGCTGATAGCAGCACTTACGAGCGGCGTATTTCTAGTATGCAGTCATATAGCGCTCGGCCCTATGAATATGAATAAATACTCACTGCTGATGAGCAGGAGGCCAAATATTAATCAAGTCTAACCAGGTGTAAAATTTACTGTTCATATGTCCACTCATGCGCACGCTCTAACTCATGACATATGACACCTGATAGTCAAATTTTATCAAGCGTAAATTTTAGCCTTGAGGGCCCCCGATTTTTCTTCCTCGGAGCGCGCTGAAGGTTTACGGCCGAGCCGAGCGGCCCGCTGGCGAACTGCATCGATCTCCCTAATTATGACCATTATGAGACTGTTATTTCCTCTGTCCTGAGCGGAGGAAGAGAGGGACAGACGAGCGAGCCTGGCCGCTGAGATAATGCCGGATCAGTCGGGACGAGGCTTCGATGACTGTCACCTGCCCACACCGGCACAATAAATCTCAATAAAAAATAAAGCAAGTCTCCAGAAATTGCAGTGCAGTGCACTATCATGATTGATATTTGGTCCTGGATGTTTTCAGCCAGATCTCGGCGGGAGGGGGATTTTCGCTCACAGACCTGCAGGGTTTTTTCGACCGCGTATTTTTTTGTTTTTTTGCGTATCAGGGTCTGTATATGCCGATTGATTTAAATTTACATGAGATTAATTGCACATGTCGTTACGTGGTAATAAATCATTAGCTACATAGTAATTAATCAAATGAAGCACATGCTTCTGTGGAAAATTAAGATACTTTAGAGACGTTGTGTTATAATGACAGTTGAAATCACTGAGTATACCTGAATGTTATTTGTATTAAGTTATGTTTTCAAGCTAATGATCTTTGTAGTATGAAAATAAAACACCATTAAAATGAACATTTGTGTATCTATCTATCTATCTATCTATCTATCTATCTATCTATCTATCTATCTATCTATCTATCTATCTATCTATCTATCCATCCATCCATCCATCCATCTATCGAATATATGTCTAAAGAGTGTGAATCATCTTTGGGAAATCCTTCAGGAGGCTTGGAGTAATATATCAAGTCAATGTTTTCAGATCAATTTGCCCAGATTATGCAGAGCTGTAAAATCTGCTAATGGTATTTTCTACGTAAACATTTTTTTTTCGTAGTTTGTGTTGTCCCTCATCAGTGCAAAATTATCAAATTATATAAAAAGGATTAAAAAGCAAAGAGGATGTTTAGGGTTAAATTCATGTTATGATCAGTCTACAGCTGCAGTTGTACAACAAAACAACTTTATTTTAAAGTGCTCTTCTTACAATGTATTTACATAAATGCGTAATGAGTAATATTAAGGGTTTAGGGTTGGGGTTAGGGATAGGGTTAGGTTAGGTTAGGGTTAGGGTAGGGTAGGTCTAGGATAGGTTAAGTTAGGTTAGGTTAGGTTAGGATTAGGTAAGGTTAGGGTAGGGTTAGGGTAGGGTAGGATAGAATAGGATAGGTTAGGTTAGGTTAGGTTAGGTTAGGATTTGGTTAGGTTAGGTTAGGTTAGGTTAGGGTAGGATAGGATAGGTTAGGTTAGGTTAGGTTAGGTTAGGGCCAGGTTTGTAATTATTATTTAGGTTAGGGTATTTTTATTATAAATTAATACTTTAGGTTAGGTTAGGTTAAGTTAGGGTTAGGGTTAGGTTAGGTTAGGTTAGGGTTAGGTTAGGTTAGGTTAGGTTAGGTTAGGTTAGGTTAGTTTAGGTTAGGGTTAGGTTAGGTTAGGTTAGGTTAGGTTAGGTTAGGTTAGGTTAGGGTTAGGTTTAGGGTTAGGTTTAGGTTTAGGTTTAGGTTACGGTAGGTTAGGGTAGGTTAGGTTAGGTTAGATTAGGTTAGGTTAGGTTAGGTTAGGTTAGGTTGGGTTGGGGTTAGGATAGGATAGGATAGGTTAGGTTAGGTTAGGTTAGGTTAGGTTGGGGTTAGGACAGGATAGGACAGGATAGGACAGATAGGACAGGATAGGATAGGTTAGGTTAGGTTAGGTTTATGTTACGGTAGGTTAGGTTAGGTTAGGATTAGGGTTAGGTTAGGTTAGGTTAGGTTAGGTTAGGTTAGGTTAGGATGGGATAGGATAGGATAGGATAGGGATAGGATAGGATAGGATAGGATAGGATAGGTTAGGTTAGGTTAGGGTTAGGGTTAGGTTTAGGGTTAGGTTAGGTTAGGTTAGGTTAGGCAGGGGTTAGGTTTAGGCCACGGCAGGTTAGGTTAGGTTAGGTTAGGTTAGGTTAGATTAGGTTAGGTTAGGCTAGGTTAGGTTTAGGTTAGGTTAGGTTAGGTTAGGTTAGGAGCAGGATAGGATGGGGATAGGATAGGATAGGATAGGACAGGATAGGATAGGATAGGTTAGGTTAGGTTAGGTTAGGGTTAGGTTAGGTTAGGTTGGGTTAGGTTAGGTTAGATTAGGTTAGGTTTAGGTTAGGTTAGGTTAGGTTAGAGTTAGGTTAGGATAGGATAGACAGGAGAAGGATAGGATAGATAGATAGGATAGGTTAGGTTAGGTTAGGTTAGGTTAGGTTGGGTTAGGTTAGGGTTAGGTTAGGTTAGGTTAGGGTTAGGATAGGATAGGATAGGATAGGATAGGTTAGGTTAGGTTAGGTTAGGTTAGGTTAGGTTAGATTAGGTTAGATTTAGGTTATGTTAGGTTAGGTTAGGTTTAGGTTACAGTAGGTTAGGTTAGGTTAGCGTTAGGTTAGGTTAGGTTAGGTTAGGTTAGGTTAGGTTAGGTTAGGGATAGGATAGGATAGGATAGGATAGGGTAGGATAGGATAGGATAGGATTTACTTCCATTCATTTTATTTTAAATGAACTAAATAACTATGAAATATTTACGGACGACAAAAATTGCACTTATCAGCAATAGCTTAAAATGAAATATTTAACTTTAACACAGGGCTAAAAAAAGGTTCAATTAGAGCTGCTCTGACAACAGGTCTACCTTAGTGAAGTGTCACTCAAGTCAATTTCATCCAATTATTCGCTGATTAAGTCATAATGAACATTTGTAACATCATCTCCAAATTCAATTGCTACTCATCACCTGAGTGCTTGTCAACCCGGGGAGCCTGCGAAAACACACGAGCGCTAATGTTTCCTTCCAATCACCCGTGATATATTTGTGAAATCGCGCTGAATGACGATGAGCGGGTAAAGCCGTCCCGGCGAAAAACATCGGCCCGAGAGTCTTATTTGATGCGTGTAAAAGTGCAAGCGCCCCGATCAGAGAGGAAATTTGCTTAAATTTCCTTCCAGGCCCAAATCTTTCAATCAATCGGCGACTCGCTTTACCAACTTCAGAGCGCTCCAGCACAAAGTAACTAATCTCCTCGTAGGCCCTCTCGGCCCCCCAAACTTCAATGGGATCGTGCTGATGGCGGCTAATTTAATCTATGGGAAGCGGAAATTGCTGTCTGTCTCTGCCTCCTGTCAGCGAAAACGGAATTTAATCAGGACTTAATTGTTTCCCAGCCCTTGTTGTAATTCAATAACACGACCTACTCTTCAGATGTTATTTAAGACTGCTTACCGCTTTCGCGCGCGTAACGTTTCAGCTGCCGTCGCGACCGGATAAACGCTGACTGACACGCGCGCGTCGATTGAAATGTGTGACAGCGAATGAAATCGTTGGCTTTGGCGACGCAACATTCGCTTTGAAGTGAGCATTAATTTCGTTGAAGCTGCGTCGTTACATTTTATCGAAAAGAAGCGCGTCAAACGATTAATCGCGATTAATCGCATCCAAAATAATCATTTTCGTTTACATAATATATACGTGCATGCTATGCGTGTTTATTATGTGCATATAAATACACACACGTGCCTGTATATATTTATAATTATATTTATAAATAAATGTATTTTTATATGTGACCCAGGAGATTATATTTTTGTGTCGAGAAACGCATTTAATAACTAACAAATAATCAATAAGTAGAGCAAATTTAAAAGCAAAAAAAATAATTTAATTGATAAATAAAAAGAAATGCTACTTTTTATGGAGTAAATTTGGTCAGATTACTTAATAATTTATTCATTAACCCTATAAAGCCATGCTAATTTTTTTTACATAATTATCAAAGTACTTCGCATGTGTCTTTTTGCTGTTTTTAAATAAATAAATAAATATAAATCGATCAACATTTTTTCCATATGTCAGGCTTTTACAGGGTTCCTCCCAATGAAAATGTTTATAATAAATGACACATCTTGTTTTATGTTCATGTTAATAAACGGGTGAAAGTTTTCGTGTAGTTGTGCGATCGGTCTCATTATAAAGTCTGTTAAAACCTCTCTCGCGACGCCTGTTCGTGGCTTTTTTCCTTCGCCTTTTGCTGCGGCTCAAACCAAAAGCAGAATCCATTGTTTGAACTCCGGCAAAATGCAAAGTTCAATTAAGTGGCGAGTTGTTCATTTTGAAGCTCATTAACGGAGGGGGAAAACTGCTGAGGCGCTCGGGCAGCTCATGCGAGCATTTTACCCTGTACCTGGCACTTCAGCGATAACTTACTGGCATCATTAAATAGCCGCTATAAAAGCACTTTCAGATCCAAGGAAAATTCATCGTGACATTTATTCCCTTTGAAATAATCCATTGACAAAATATGGCATGAATTTCTTCATGCGTCACAGAAAAGCGGAGCAGTCTGTACATCCAGCGTCAGCTCTCTCGCTTTTTCTTGCTTTTTCCCACCGTTTTACTGTTCTTGTAGTTTTTACTTCATTTTGTTAATTTTTTCTTAATTCATCTTTTAATAAAAATAAATAAATATATATATATATATATATATATATATATATATATATATATATATGTATATATATATATATATATATATATATATATATATATATATATATATATGTATATATGTTTTGGCATGCTTTTATTTATTTATTTATGTTTGCTTGTATATTTTGGCAAGTGTTTTTTTCTCTTTTTGTTAGTTTTGTGTTTAAGCTTGTTTTGAACGAGCCTTAAAATGTGTTTTTATGTTTGTTTTGTTTTGTTTTGTCTTGGCTTTGAAGTAGTATTAGTATTGTTATTTTTAAAACATTAAATCTTTAAAATAAAATATTTATTTATTGTGTTTTTGTTGTTTTTTCTCTGTGTGTGTGTGTGTTTTCAAATATTTAGTTTTATTCATTTTGTTTTTGGCTTGCTTTGAATGAGACTTAAACGTTGTTTGCGGAGATCCTAAATAATTACATTCACTTGCAGAAATAACTGATGTATTATTTATGCGTTTTATTTATTTATTTATTTCTGTGTTTGGCTTGCTTTAGAGACATCTGTCCTGTGCGTGTGTGAATGAAACTTAATCACTTCCACACACAAGAATAAAGACGTTTCTGGCTTTAAGGAGAACAGTGACAGAAGTAGCCCGTGTTTGGTTCACGGATACTGTTTGGGATGCACATTTTTACAGCGTGCGGTTTCAGCAAATGCTCAAGTACACTAGATGAAAAGCCCCGGAGTATTTGTGAAACAGTCCGCCGCTTGTTTTCTAACGCACCATCAAAGAAAGAAATGTGGGAAGCCGGTGAATGATTGCAAGAACAAAGCCAAGAGCTCTAATCAAAAGCTCGGTGATAATTTGCGCTTCACAGTATGACATAGTTTTCCAAAAGAGGGAAGCGCTGTTGTTTTTTTTCGCTGGAAATGAAGAGATATTGTTTTCACTGCAGCAGCGCTGCATTAATACTGAAGACTAAATGGGACGTGAGATCAGTGAAGGGGAGCCTGTAACATTTACATGAAATGACTGAGCTAGATCACACACAAACAGATCCACGTCACCAAGAACTAGAAAAGAGAGCGCGGCAAGCGGTTGCTAGGTGGTTGCTAGGGAAGTGCTAGAGTGTTGCCAGGCAGGAACTAGAGCGGTGCTAGATTTTCTGAACTCGCTGTAAAAAGAAAAATAACTAGAAAAGTAGAAAAGATAACTAGTCTGTAAACTAAATGTTTTCTGTGCTCAAAATATGCTGAATGTGCTGTTTATTTATTTATGTTGCGTGTGTGTATGTATGTGTATGTGTGTGTGTGTGTATGTGTGTGTATGTGTGTGTGTGTGTGTGTATATGTGTGTGTGTGTGTGTGTGTGTGTGTGTGTATGTGTGTGTGTGTGTGTGTGTGTGTGTGTGTGTGTGTGTGTGTGTGTGTGTGTGTGTGTGTGTGTGTGTGTGTGTGTGTGTGTGTGTGTGTGTGTGTGTGTGTGTGTGTGTGTGTGTGTGTGTGTGTGTGTGTGTGTGTGTGTGTGTGTGTGTGTGTGTGTGTGTGTGTGTGTGTGTGTGTGTGTGTGTGTGTGTGTGTGTGTGTGTGTGTGTGTGTGTGTGTGTGTGTGTGTATGTGTGTGTGTGTGTGTATATGTGTGTGTGTGTGTGTGTGTGTGTGTGTGTGTGTGTGTGTGTGTGTGTGTGTGTGTGAGAAAAGAGACTAGTAAGTTATCTTCCATAGTGTTTTGTCTTTGAATGAGTTTAGTTTAGTTTAGTTTAGTGTGAGCCGTAGTTTCATTTTGGCTCCCTTTGAGCGAGTCTCAACATCTTCTGTGTTTAGTTTAGTCTCCTCCTGAAGATGGTGCCGCACACATGTAAATGAAACGCTATCAAAGCCAGCTTAAACGCAGTCGGTGTAAATCACAGAACCCAGCGCTCATCTTCTTCTTTCTTTTCCAGCCCTGCCAGAGAATCAATAATCAAGGTTCAAGCACGCGGCGCACACTGCTGCATTAACAAGACTGTCAGAGCATCTCATGATATATCTGAGCACGCAGACCCTATACCGCCTACAGCAGCACATCCTCACGATGTCGAACACATTGTATTTTTACACTGTATTCATTTCTGCAAATCACTCTTTTTTTTTTACTGTCGATTATTTATTTATTTTCAACTTTCAAGCGTAGCATTTCAGATTGGTTTGAATCATTTAGTGTTCTCGTGGAGGAAAACGTTCCTCGAATCAGAGATATCTTTTGCGTCTTGATGCGCTCTTAAATATTAACGCATTTTTTAACTTTCCTACAAAACGTTTGCGTAGAAACCTGCAGCATACGATCGCTTAATGCGCTCTGCTTGTATCCTAGACAGACGGAGGAAACGCTCAAACGCCCCCGTAATAACTGTCAGCGTTGAAGAGCTGCTCGGGATCTAATGCTGTGTTTTAAATGCACCACCACATGTCATTTCACACTTTATTTTAGAGCTCCTCCATATTATGAGCAGCTCCATAGGGCCGGCGTCTCTCATGGAGGAAAACACAAAGGAATGAAGTGTATTTTAGAAGATGACATTGAAGAGTAGGCATAAGTTCTGCTTAAGCTGAAGCAAGCACTTCACCGCGGCTCTCGTGGAGCGACGCCTGCATTCTAGTGCCGTCTTAGGATTCGTTCACTGCACACCAACAAAAATAGATTTCAATTACATAAAACCACAGCTGAACTCGTTTTATATGAGAAAGGATTCGACAAAGCGTGGGAAGCCGTGTTCCTGACTGAATCCCCAACCCTTCTTTTATTTTATTTAATTCAACTTGAGCTCTGTATATTTCTGCAGTAAACCATACTTCATTAAAGCCATGCATATAATCCATATATCATATTTTATATAATATATATATATATATATATATATATATGCATGTGTGTGTGTGTATATATAGCATGCTATATATATTCAATCTAGAATTTAATGTTTGATAACATGCATAAGAGTAAACTAACTATATGTGTGTCTGTGTGTGTGTACATATATATATATATATATATATATATATATATATATATATATATATATATATATATATATATATATATATGTCTGTGTGTGTTTATAACACTTAAGAGTAAGAGTAAATATGCCAATTGTTATAAGGATTTACGTGAAGGTTGTTTTAGTTATAAATGTTAAAATAAATGTATGTTTATTATAGTGTAATGTTGTACAGCTATAGTTGATGGTTTAATATAATGGGGACAAGTCTCTATTTTAAAGAGACATCAGTAGTATTGGTAACAGTAACCATTTAGTGATAAAAATGGCAAATATTAACAAATATGTTTCTGCGTTAATATAAAGATTGAATATGAAATTATCGTGACAAAAATGTATATTTAAAAACTTCAATGGTAAGTAGGATTTCCCGTGATCGATCATAAGTAGTTATTTTTTTACTAATATACTACATATATACTAAACAAATTTGGACCAGGTGCTGTAGCTGCCACCCAAAGTTTTGTACCGTTTAGAACATCATAGCAATGCCCCTAGCAACGCCCTAGCAACCACTCAGTACACCTTAACAACGCAAATACACTGTCAACCATTGATTGAAACGCTCCAAACACCCTTGCAACAAATTTCAAAAACATTCAAGTCACTTTGAGCAACACCCTAGCAACCAGAACACCTTAGCAATCACTTATTAGCAATGCCCTAGTAACCACGAAGAACAGCATAGCAACGAATTCATTCAGAACTCCTTAGCATCTGCTTTTATCTGATATTGCTCTGAACAAGCTGAAACGCAACATAGAACAAACATAGCAACGCAAAACGTCTCGGCTTCCACCTAGCGACACCCTAGCAACCACCTAGCTATGCAAACGTATAGCAAAAGCGGCACCGTCGCTGTTACGGGTAAGTTAACTTTTTGGCCTTTTTCATTAGACAACGTTGTCTTTCCTAACCTCCCTTCATTCTCTCTCTCTCTCTTTCACTTCCCCCACGTCTGGGACTCCCCGGCTAAATTAAGGAAGCAAATTGTCCATTACGAAAAGTCATTAGACACAGAGAATACATTAGGACATTGTTATGGTTGAGAATATTGTTTTCTGTTTTAATCAAACCATTAACACGTTAGCGCAAATCAAGGACGGTGCTATCATCATCCATTGGACCCTTGAGGAACGGCTTTTAACTCTCTTGCAGTGAGTTTCATTGATTGAAGTCAGTCACGGGGGCGAGAACTCTCACTCGACGTACCCCCAAAACTCCCAGCTGGATCTCAACCTTCAATAGCGCCTGAAGAAAGCCGTAACACCTGTGCTGCTAATCAACGATGAATCAATGGAGCAGCTGACATTTCAGGTAAATCAGAACTGTGAAATGGAAAACACTTGGAGGAACTAAATGACATATTTTCCATTGTGCGCAGAAAATCGATATTCGGCTAGTGCTGTTTACTGAAGAAACAGTTCAGTAACCTGGACGACATGTTGCAGATTCATTTTTATTATTTTTTTTACATTGTGGCGTGCGATGTGGTCAATGGTGTACAAAATGAGTCATCGATGAAAAGCGAAGCCTCGCAAGGTCACAAGTGGCGTCAATAGATGTCCAGACGTCAATAGACCTTATGCAACCTCCTTGTGATCTTCGCCGAGATCGAGATCTGGATTGGTTCGATTCGTAGGGTGTTAATGCAAAGCTGTAGTTCTCTGGAACTCAATAGAAGGTATTTGAAAGAATGGTCAAGTGGCTGGTTTCCGTGCAACAAAGCTTTAGTGGGACTTACAATTTGATGGTGTTTTACAGTCACCCGAAACCAAATACTCTAATTTAAAGGAAAAGGGCGGCATGAACATTGTTCGAAATATTTCATTTTGTGTTTCGCGTGAGACTTACAGACTTACAGGAAGCACAGTGCTGGCCAGTGAACTCATAAGAAGAGCTATACTTTAGCAAACTTAAAAAAAAGAGTATTTTAACTCTTTCCCACCATTTATAGCGCAGCTCTTTTTCCACTGGCTGAAAATGAAAAGAAAAGGAATAAATAAAATATTAAAAATAGAGAAGCTAATGTTTGTGGGACAGCCCTTATCAGCCACTGGTTACATTTTCCATCATTCATGAGACAGCGCTTTCGTGCTAGTGACCGAATCTTTCACTTTCCGTGCTTCCACTGGTGTGAGGTAGGCATCTTGACATAATAACGGCAAAGAAGTACGTAAGCGGAGGCATATGTAAAATAACACAATCATAAACAGCACATACATCAGAACTGCCTAATGTTACTAAATTAAATGCAGAGGTTAGGTTGATATAAGCGATCTCTTCCAACCATGTTTCGATCTTTTTTTAAAACCTGATCTAGATTCATTTCAGCTTTTTATCATAAATGTTGCTTCGCATAACCCATATTCAATTAAAATATAAAAAAAAAAACACATGCATGCAAAAATAACTGCATGAAGTGAGAATTTATTTATATATATATATATATATATATATATATATATATATATATATATATATATATATATATATTTATATATTTATATATATATATATATATATATATATATATATATATATATATTTATTTATTTATTTATTTATTTTTTTTTAGGTGGATGCTCTGGTTCTTTGTTTTGAAATATCGCATGTTCAGATATCCGTACAACAAAATATTATCGGATTATCGGTTTATGGGTGTCGTTAAAAACCAAAAACTCAACTTAAATATATTTGGCTAAACTACAGCTTTAGGATGCATTAATACCTGCAAAGGACGTATTTTAAATAAATATCATTTCTGGTAACTGGTGAAGATTATTTTATCGGGGTTTACCGGATTATCGGTCTATGACTTTAAATCACTGCCTGGTATTTTGTTACTAAAATGCATCCATTTAGCAATCTTGCTACTTTTAATCAGTTATCCCCAACACTGGCAAACGTACAGAGCGTCTTTGTCGAGGTTAACCTTGAATTCGTCTTGAATTTTACACAGAAACACACTGACACACACCCCCCCGCAGACACACGCATCTCGCCCTTGGCGTTTCTTGTTGTAATTAACCAGCATCGAGCAGCGTGTCCAAAAACTACTTAGTATGAATCTTTTATGGTTTTCAGTAACACAGGGCATGTATGTTTCAAAGCTATACACCCTTCCATTTGCGTGTACAAACCATTTGACATTGCCCCTCATTAGCCGTGGATTATTGCATCATAATTGGGCATTAGCATATTTACCTCGTGGAAAAAGATGGCAGACGGTGATGACGTGAAAGCTGGTTGGTCACCGCGCCAGTTTAGTTTAGGTCAGTTTAGCCGGCCCTCGCTATTAAAAACAAATGCATTAAAAATACATAACTGAAGATTACAACATTTTCATGCTACTGTCACGCTGCGTAGCATAATCTGGGATTAGAGGGAAGATAGTGCGAACTAATTGGATCCAAATACACCATGATATCCCTGCGAGAACATGACCAAATAAACACTTTCGCGTTGGAAATGAGAAGAGCTCGACTGCTTGTGAGAAGGTACTGAGGGCAAGAACAGAAGTGTATTCATTTTCAGTATATTTGGTACGTTTACAGCGGCTGTAGTTCTGATTTTGTTTTCAAATGCATATCTCAAAAATTTCACACCCGTGGGACGCAGAAACGAAGAGTTCACCGAAAATTAGAGCAGTGGATTTTGTTTAAACGGTTAAAAAAGTCGATTTAAAGGGCCAGTTCTGTAATATCTGCACGTCTACTGAATAACTGAAACACGGACCCAGTCTCCCATTGGCTGGACAATCAAATAGTCCCGCCTCCAAACTCATGGCATTGGTTGGGTCAGCGTTGCTATGTTGTAAACGCCTAATCAAGCGTACTGTAAGTGTTTTCGACCTCGCATGCATGTCAACCTGTTACTGGGGACTCCCAAAACCAAACCATAAACCTTTCATAACCCACTTCGAGCATTATAAAGCGTAGCACTTCTCCGGAAGGTCAATGCTGAATTCACGCGGGGAAAAGCCAGCTTTCTTCCCCAGATCCCTCAGAGAGAGTTTTATTTACGATTAAACAACCCGGAGAGGACAAAGTCACGTCTGGTTCCCACAGCGCACCGCTGAAAAGAGTTAACGCGGATGCCGAACCCACCGCGAGGTCAGTTTTCAAACGTTTCGAAATGTACGTAGGTTTTCCGCCGTCCATCCCGAGAGTCAAAACATTTAGTCCGCGGGGACTCGAGGGAAGGGGGCCGATGGACAGATGTCTCGGTAAATGAAGTGGGAGAATGCGGCCGGAAACAATTCCCTACGTGCTGTCCCTTTGAGACACGTGTTGCTAGGTAACAGAGGCCTTGTTTTGTAAGCATGACAATAACAGTAGTTGATTTGGGATAAATAAATTGGACGGGAGGGTGGCGTATTCAAGCGCACGTGTGTCCAAATAGAAAGGAAGGGTAATTTGAGGCATTAGGTGAGCAGCACATCGTGATTTTGTGCTTGTAGGAAATGAGAGCGCTGTTATGCGGCATGAAAGAGGTCCGCTCCGCTCCTGTTCGCAATTAAGGATTTTAAATAGATATTCTCATTAAAATGTGGTCTGATGTCACTCCACAATCAAAATAAGTGCACACCGGGGCCGTTACGGTAAATTCACGTTTTCTAAAGAATAATAAGTGGAGCAGCGTTTCTCATTTCGTTTAATTTAGCTTGATGTAAAACTAAAAGTAACCTAAATGTAAATCAAACACGATGGCTGTATGTTTCGTGTTCGGTTGTGATTTTTTAACGGCGTTGTCAATATCGCGATTTTGAAATAGTAAAATTTTCTCTATGTTACCGTGGTCAGGTGATGATGACGAAAAGGATTCTTCTTTTTTTTCTTTATAAATGTCACAATGATTATTGTATTGTGGAATTAAAATCACAATAATATTGTTTTGTAAAATTGTGATGTGATTACATAACTATTATTTGGTCAGAGAAATAATATTGCGATAAAAATGTATATTTGTTCCATTAACAAACAGAGCAGACAGAAAAAGCTGATAAAATCTCACAGTTTTTCTGATACCAACTTCAAGATTTAATATAAAATGCATTTAAAAATATTTAGTAAAAATTATTAAATATTTCGAGTACATTTTCATTACAGTAAAAATCAACGCCTGTAACTTTTTTACACTTTTTGAAATGCTATCACTTCTTTAAAAGGAGACCTTTTTTTCCAAATGAGTTCACATTTAATTTTAAGCGATTTTATTTATGTGGATATTTTATGAATTTAATTTCACTTTATTATTAAAAAGGGATATATAGACTATCCTGGCAAAGAATTTGATTTAAATAATTACTTGAAAGTTGACCTTTGGATTTCTTTTGACTCTAAAGCATATCAAAATACAGAAAATTTCACTTCAGTTATTTGTTTGTTTGTTTGTTAGGGATTTATTAATTCACTGTAATAAAATAGCAAGTAATGAGTAAAGAAATGGGTCAAACATTTGGAAATGGTCGTGATTTTTATTAATTAATTAGGAAAACAATAATTTGTTTGTTTGTTTTGCCATAAAGTACCTGTATTAGAGAGGTCAAAAATAAAAAAATAAAATAAAAATAATAATAAAAATTTAATTTGAATAAAAATAAATAAAAAGAAAACAAACAATCAAATAAATAAATAACAATTAAATTTTTATAAAAATAAATTAAATGAAAACAAACAAATAAAAAAAATACAAATAGACCCCAAATTTTACTAGTACTGAAGTGATTCAGAATTTCAAAAGAGCAGGTCTAAGCTGGTTTCGCTGGTTTTGGTTTACCCCTGGACATCGAGCTGGTCAGTACTGGTAGACAACCCAGGTTAACCTGGTGACATCCACAGCAGACTAGTATGACCTGGATTTCCATAAAAGACGTCCAGAGATGTTTGGAAGCGCCGCAAGCTAATCCACCGGAGCTAAAGTTAGCTTCGAGCCGAAGTCCAGCAGTCCCAGACTTGTTAGGAGCACTTCTAGTCTGGACTTTGATCAGTGCTTAACAGCAAGTTCCTTCACAGATGACAGCCAGCGGAGGAGAAGAGCCGGACTTCATGCCAATCGCCATAACAACACAAGCTGCTTTTAATTAGCCGCTAACGGCCACTATAAGGTCAAGCTTTTTTAGCTTTTAGCTTCCCTGATATTTTTAGCTTCATACTGACATTTGGCTTTCATGACATTGAACAACAACTTCATTAAGTCGAAGTAATCAGCTACAAATGCAGGTTGATTTAATTGTGCAAAAAAAATTTAATTTACCTTTATGTTTTTTTTCCCCCTGCGCACGTGACAGGATTTTTGATGTTTTTAAAGAACGAATAAAATGTCACCGTGTGCTTGTTCTGAGGATAATTTAGATGCTCCATGCAAAGAAAACAATTTATATTCATCTGAGACAGGAGATGGTTTAACTATTGTGAACCAGAAGATAAACACTGCGTTACCTTCGGTTGAAATATCAGAGTAAATAAAGAGAAAAGGTGAGAAACGGCAAGCAGCTCAAGGGTTTGTGTGAATATCTGATCTGGAGAAGTCATAAATATTCATGTTTCAAAAAAAAAAAAAAAAAACGCTTATATCGTATTTTAAAGTTTGAATAAGTTAATAAAAAATTCCATGTAGACTGAGGAAGAAGTAATGTAAATTATTCTCATTTTACCTTGAATTAAATTCAAAACTTAAAAATATATTCATTCATTCGTTCAAGTGCATAAGTAATAATAAAACAGTAGATATAAAAACTTTTTATATTTACAATTTGAAGTAATTCAAGGTAAAAGCAATGAGCTGTGTGTATATATATATATATATATATATATATATATATATATATATATATATATATATATATAAAATAAAATAAAATAAAATAAATACAATGTTTTTAAAGCATTAGTTATTTAGTTAGTTTATAAAGCAGTGATTATAAAACCTTTTTTTTAATATAATTCAGATACTTTTCTGAGTGCTTTTTAATATAAACAAGTCATTTATTTTATTTTATCATCTGTAATCAACTTTAGTTTAACTAATAAAAGTGTTTCAAAAAGAGTTCCTTTCAAGAATGTCATCAAGAACGACTTTTAGGTTTATTTCTTTCTTTCTATTACACCCTTCCCAAAAAAACGACCGAAACCAATTTCAATATACGCTATGCGCACAAGTGGACTAAGAACTTTAAGAAAGAAAGAGGAGAAAAGAAAGTGGAGCAGGTCAACCAAAGCTTGAACGAGCTCAACAAATAACCATCCGCACCTGGACGACATGAAGCGGCTAACTTTAGCTCGCGTCTTTTATCATGCACGCTCGCGTTCGTATTTAACGGATGCGCTAGCCTGCAGATTCCCAGCTTTCAGTCTTCACATTAACACGACACAATAGCAAACAGCGCGCAGAGCGGCCGAGAGCGAAGCTCATTTCGGAAGAGAAGAGATACGATAGATGAAAATACAGGGATGAGTGAAAACAGTCAGCGGTAGAGTAATAGGGTGCCGGCGGAGTAATTAAGGTCCACCTAATCAGCTTCTGTTGCTCCGCTCTTAATAGACCCAGTGATCCACAAGGAGAACAAAACCGCTGACCCTGAAAAGCCACAGGAAATGAAGTCGGACTCTTGAAAGAAAGGAGTTTGTGCTGGGACACAAAGGAATGATAGTTCACGACCCCTAAAAAGCGGGTGAAGCGAGAAGAAATATCAGCCGCTCGCCCAAAAGCCACAATAGACCAGTGACTTTCACCGAAAACCCCCATAATCCTCATTTAGTCGGCCTTGTATGGAGATCTGAGCTGTTTGTTGGGGTTTTCAGCCTGGGTGTTCCTGCGGCCCGACGGCAGTCGAGAGGAAGCGTCACATCTACGTCTCCAATTGATTCATCTCTACCGGATCGCTCCAGTCCCGCAGAGGAGTATTAATAGCCACTTTAGAGGAAAATGGCTAACTGAGATTAATGGGCTTCTATAGGGCCAATTGAGGGATTGTGATTCGGTCGTTCTCATTGTCTAGTTGCGCTTTGGATACTGGATAAATGAAGTTTGATTACAGCATTTATAAGCCAGAAATAATTTATCCGACGCTTTCACTTACCCATCGGGTTTAATGAGAAAAATGTACGCAACGTTTGAAAGAAGTTCTTGCTGAAGACGTTGGTGAAA
>NC_056713.1:2700999-2701589 GCF_018831695.1 Puntigrus tetrazona
ATATCAGTTCATTGTCTGGCACTGGTTTTAGGAGGAAGAAGTAGTAATTTTAACTCATTATTATTAACACAGATTCCTACATATGTACAGTAGAAAGCAAAGAAAAGCAGTCAAAAGCAGTGTGATTATATTTCAGTTCATAAGTTCATGCAGGTTTAAAGCTGCAGTTAAGTAAGTTTTGCCTCTTTGGTCAGCATCTCTGTTTGAAAACCTGGAATTGCAAGCTGCTTCCAGTATTGTCTTACACTTGCATTGAACTGTGATCTGGCATGGCTCCAACACAGATGAATCTAATGTTTTGAGGAGTATATGTGGCTGGATAAAGCAAAGGCAATGTTACGCTAGTAAGATTTTGATATATGAAAATTGTCATCAAGGTAAAGATGATTACAGTGACATACAAGAGTCATACATTAGATGCATGTTTTCTGTTATTTTTATGCACCACTGAACATAGTGCGCAGAGATCAGTCATTTATGTCTGATCTCTGCATACTGATCACTAAAATACCATGTTTCTTCTAACTGACCCAAAAACACATAATCATTTCTTGAGAACAATCACCATAAAAATACATTTAATTATTCTT
>NC_056713.1:2701689-2840762 GCF_018831695.1 Puntigrus tetrazona
GAAACATATTGATCCATAGTCTCTTTAAAATTGTGTGGCTCTGTGAATGTACAACAGCATGAATTAATAAGGGACAATCAATTAATCAATTTGAAAAGATGTTATAAGCCTGTTTTTTTTGCTGTACAGTTATGGTGTATTGAGTATTGATAGATGTGGAAAGTCATTTGAAGCTGTTTAAAATAAGGCAGCAACATAATGGGAAAAAAATGAAGGTAACTGTATATAACAATGGAGTAGAAATAGAATAAGTCCAATAGAAAATTGGTGGCAAAGATCCAACAGCACTAATAAAGAGATACAACCATGATCAAATGATAGAAGCAGGTCATTTGTAACTCTAATAAAAGCAGTCTTAGTACTATGGTATGGTCTAAATCCTGACTTGAAGTCCTCACAGATACCATTTTTTTCTATGAAGGAATATAATTGTGAGGATATTCTCTAGTATCATTGACAGAAAAAGGAGATTCAAGATCGGTCTGTAATTAACTAAAGTCAAGATGCATTTTTTAATAAAGAGGTTTAATAACAGCCAACACATTTCATGTTGTTGTTCATCTGAGGTTTTATTTTGTTATTTTTAAATTTTGTTATTTATCTTCCTTTCCAGCATCTGTTGCAAATTCTTGTGTGTCTAAAAATGCTATAATTATTATTATTATTATGGTAGCACTTTATTTTACAGTCCTGTTACCTATGCAATAGCTTATGTTATTGTTGTTGCAAACTAAAGTGGAGTGTTTCAGCAGGGTGTAGTATATAATACAAAAATCCCTTGCCTAACTCCCTGACAAAATATCTCTAAATGGAAAGTTTTGTAGTAGAGGAAACTGGTTGCACTTCCTCTTCTTCTAAGCATTAAGTAGTTTGGGAAAGCGAACAGATCTGGTAGTTTTATGTTGCCAATCATTAATGTTCAACTCTTTTCGCAAGTCTCTTGTATCTCAGATGTTTTTTTTTTTTCCTGAAGCAAAAAAGAGTCCTCAGGTGCTACTGAAATTGACGGGAATGCTTACAAACAGCTTTCTCTGTTACTTAGAATTTCAGTTCATCTTACTGGCAGATGTTTCGCTAGTGCTCTCTGTACATTTGGAGTCTTCCACGTTAGTGCTTAGTGTCCACAATCCAGGATGAGCAGTAAATGTTATAAATGACAACCAAAGGCATCACAAAGGTATTCTCACACAGTGGTAAGCACATCAGTGAGGTTAGTAGCAGACAGAAAATGTAAGTACATTTCATGTTATGTATATATATATATATATAGAGTATATATATATATATATATATATATATATATATATATATATATATATATATATATATATAAAATAAAATGTAAAGCTGAATATGTAAAATGTTTTAAAACATAATCACACAAATACAGTGATTGTCAGATCAATTGAATAACCTTAAATGCTCTCTTTTACATTCACATGGTGATTACCACATCTACCAGCAGGGGTTATTTGGAAGCAAACTGGCAAACTGTTACATAAAAAAAGTCTCTAGTAATCTCAAATGTACAACATCTCTTGAGAGGAAATAATAACTCGTTGTAAAGATGCCAATGTTAGTGTACACAAAGCAAAGATTTCAATATTAACTAAACCATTTTTTATCAAAATTCTCCCAAAGCTATCTTAAACTACTTTATCTTAATTTCAACAAATAGTTGAAACACATTTAAGAACTCCAGTATGCCTCTCTTTTTATGCTACTTTTAAAGCCTCCTGTTATAATTCTTTTGGGTGAGGTTTAACAATAAATACAATAACGAATTCAGAGCTGATGAAAATACTGACATGTTATGTTTGAGAACAGTGTAGAACAGTTTTCCCTTGTACACATATAATCATTTCTGGCTTCTCTGTCAGATGGGGAGGGATCTATTCAGATGGTAGGAGTCATGGTTAGTCAAGTATGCTAGTCATGATAACACTGGCTTGTAAAGTCCTCCACTGCACAGCTGCCTCTCTCGCTTATTCAATGCTCACAGCACAGAATGCCTCTGAGGCTACTGCTGACGGAGACAACAAGACAGAGCAACAAGGAAGGGGTGGGCCAGAAATAGATCTCTGGATGAAGCAAGTCTAACTTGCTTTTGCACTGTCACACTCTCAAAGAGAGCTGCATGCTGTCTACAGGTGATCTACAACCACTTGACAATCTGTGGGACTGAGAACTAAGAGGGCTAATTTGAAGG
Organism: Puntigrus tetrazona; assembly: GCF_018831695.1. NCBI lineage: Eukaryota > Metazoa > Chordata > Actinopteri > Cypriniformes > Cyprinidae > Puntigrus > Puntigrus tetrazona. Next base: position 2,703,899 of record NC_056713.1, read on the forward strand.
ATACTGCAAGACCTATCTGGAATAATTTTGTAATGTAAAGTTTGTAAAGTATTTTGGACAAAGGCGCTTGTTTTTCCTCAATGGGATATACTAGAGTGGATTTGTGGAGACTTGTGGATTGAATTTCTGAAGTCAAACCAGAGGAAAGGACTGTGAGAATTGAAACTTTGGAGTGAGTAGCTTTTTAAGCTTGGGGCAACAATCTTGTGGGGTGGGTAGGGGAAGGACAGGCGGAAGGGGGAGGGGAAGAGGTAGATGGTATCTGGCTACAGGGTGAAATGACTTCTCTGGGGTGAAATTCCTTCAACGTAAATTTTTGTTGAAGAATGCCACAGGGGAGTGTTTAATCACTTTAATTTTGAGCTGCCAACAAGAAAAACAAACAAACAAAAACAAAAGAAAAAAACACATTAAACAGCTCTATGTGCCCTTAAAGGATAGACCATCTTGTGGTTGAAAGAAATCTGCTGCACATGCTTTGTCTTGCCCTGCTGAATTGTGGATTGAAAAAAATCTTCTTATTGTGTAGTCTCATCCAACCGCCACCCCATAGTGCGCCTTTGTTTCTCACTGAGATGTACAACACCACTGTTCAGATGGAGGCTTTGACCCAGATATGGACTGACAGTGCCAGCAACAAAAATTCCTCTCTGCAACTACACAACTGCCCAAAGAATGACAACTTCAAATATCCACTCTACAGCATAGTGTTTAGCATTGTCTTCATGGTGGGACTCATCACCAATGTTGCAGCCATGTACATTTTTATTTGTTCACTGAAACTGCGGAATGAGACCACCACATATATGATTAATCTTGTGGTTTCTGACTTATTATTTGTACTCACACTCCCTTTGAGGGTTTTTTACTTCATCCAGCAGAATTGGCCATTTGGCAGCCTGCTCTGTCAGCTCTCTGTCTCACTCTTTTACACCAATATGTATGGGAGCATCCTGTTCCTAACATGCATCAGTGTGGACCGCTTCCTTGCCATCGTACACCCCTTTCGTTCAAGGGGTCTCCGGACCAAACGTAATGCCAAAAAAGTATGTGCTGCTGTTTGGGTTCTTGTGCTTTCTGGAAGTCTTCCAACAGGCTTCATGCTGAACAGTACTAACAAGCAAAAACAACACAATAGCCTGCTTTGAAAACTTCTCCTCAAATCAGTGGAAGAGCCATCTGTCAAAGGTGGTGATCTTCATAGAAACAGTGGGGTTCCTTATCCCTTTGATACTAAATGTGGTTTGCTCTGCTATGGTGCTCCAAACTTTGAGGAGGCCGCAGACTGCTAGTCGGGGTGGGAAGCTGAACAAGAAAAAGATCTTGAGGATGATTATCGTCCACCTCTTCATCTTCTGCTTTGTTTCATCCCCTACAATGTCAACCTTGTCTTCTACTCACTGGTGCGGACAAAAACTTTGGAGGGCTGCGCAGTAGAATCAGTAGTTCGGACGATATTTCCGATCGCTCTGTGTATTGCTGTGTCCAACTGCTGTTTTGACCCCATCGTCTACTATTTCACCTCAGAGACAATTCAAAACTCCATTAAGAGGAAGTCTCAGATAAAACTGTTCCTTTGATGTCAAGTTCTCTGAGGCTTTGCAGTCAGAAACAAGCTCCTCTCTTCAGTTCAGCCTGAGGTCCATAAAGAACAAGATGTTCCACAATGAATCTAATGTATAAAGACAAGTATTTGGTTTAAGATCTCTCAGGGCAGTAAGTAAACTATGCCCCTTTAGAGGCATTTACCTCTCTTAAAATCATCCTTCAGCCCTGTACTAGCACACCTGTTCACAATGGAATTATATCCAAACATTTGGAATACTTAACTGTGGAGTAAGAATAATACATACATGCTGTAAATCAACTGGAACTTGATTAAACTAGACCAGAATCAGAACTATATGTGAATTTACTTACATTTCCAGAATGGTAAGTGAATGTGAAAATAACATATAATCATTATTTAAATAAACCTACAAACAAAATAGAATGATACAATTGTATGCAATGCCACACGTAAACATATTGACTGCCTAAAATGTCATAGTATTAACAAGCTTAACATTTTTGTTGGAACTTTATATAATACTGTATATTAACTTGCACTGACATTGATGCTGTCGTAATGCACATATTTCTGTTACAAACTTCATTTGATAATAAAGTTTTCAATTGTAAGTAGAGGTGTTTATTTACAATAAATTATTATCAGTTATTATACCTGTGTAATGTTCTGCTCAGAAAGAACAATAGTCTGCAATATTACAGTTGCAAAATTTAAATGTCATATTTAAATTTGTTTAAACTGATACCATCTATACATCTCCATAAATGTACTGCTGCATTGATTTGAAATATGTTTTCTCTGTGTTAGTGATTTATTTTAATATTGACAAAGAACAGTCCGTTGACTCAATGCATTGTAAGAAGATTGTTTTTTTTACCACTTAAGGTGTCATTATCCGAATAGTGAATCAGATGTACTTTATTTATTTTTATTATTTGATACAAGACACATTTAAGAACCAACTGTGCTTTTTCAAAGGTTTCTATGCTTTTATAAATATTTAATCTGGTGCAGGTAAAACTAATGTGAGGTTTGGGGTAAAAGAGTCTTTAAGTAATTATCTAAAGTAATTATCTTTAGTCAGTCAGTTAGATTCTGTTGTATCTGAATTTTCTAATAATTGATAACAACATTTATCTTCCATTTAAAGGAAAAGTTCACTCGCTAAATTTAGTATTGTATGTTATGCAGTTTTTGTTCCCATACAGTAAAGGATGAGGGCAATCCAAAAGCGTAATTACATATATAATTACTATTTTTTTAATCACACATACACACACACACACACACACACACACACACACACATATATATATATATATGTGTGTGTGTGTGTTGTGATTCAGTATATATCACATATACTTCATCTTAGTTTTCTGAAGTCATAACATTTTTCATGTTGTATCCTTTGAATATGAGAGTGCAAAGAAGGAAAAAGGTATATTTGTGATTGACCAGGCCTGCATTACAAGAGATGCTGTGAAGCACAGCAGTTGTCAAGAAAAAGGCTTGGCCATAATAACTGTTAAATATCAAATCTCAGTGTTTTTATTTTCATCTGTCTTTACATGAGAGATTAGCATGTTTATTAACACGTACTCATGGTGAAAAAGAACAGCTGAACAAGCAAAGCAGTAATCTGCTGAAGTTATTGATAGAATCTTCAACGCTGCAAGATTAGGTTTCCCCATCACCCCTGACCCCATTTTGACAGCACATGTGACAGGAACTGCTCTCAACATTGGCTCAGGTATGCGAAACCAAAATGAAGCTTGCTTTGAAAGCTTGTTTCATGAGTTGAGGCATTGTGTGTGTGTTGTTTTTTTTTAGGTTGTTGACTCTTCTGACACAGTCATTACTGCAAGCAGTAAAGTTGTATTAGAGTCTTACAAAAAAGTAACATCAAGTTCATTTTATTTAAAGTATATTTGTCAGGTATACTGGTGTAGTAATTATACAAATTCTCTTCTTTTCCCTTCTTGGGACTAAATTGTCATCACTTTAAGTTTATTAAAGTATGGCACTGAGTGCAACAGTTGTAAACGGTAGGTACTAAGTGTTTTTAGTATAGAAACTATACAGTAAGTGAACTTTTTGTATACTGTTTGTTTATTAGCTGTATAATTATAGACAGATTTTTAGTTTATGAAAAAATTGTCTGAGTAAACTATAGTTTTATATTTATATGGTCTCTTAAACTGGAAGTTTCCAGAAAGTATTATTCAAAATGTACTTACATAAAGTAAATAAATAAGACATATAATAACTATAAACAGTATACCTATAATTTCACTTAATTGCAATAATAAAGAAAGAGTTAGAAACTAGTTTCCTTACTCAACGTTTATTATTGCATTATTACATTTAAAGTAAAGTAATAAGGTAAAGAAAGGCTGTGCTGTATTGTGAATTAATGGCTGAGGGTGTTGTTAGGCATGATGTGAAACAGTGCCTGTCCCCCTTCAGCCATGATGCATTTATGATACAGCACTGTCTCAAGTAGCTTTTTTATAAAAATTTTAATAAAAAATTCTTTGATTCAGACACAGCAGCTGTGTTTTATTCATGATACAGCATAGCTATGACCACTTCACCCAGCGGTTCTGTGTATCACTGTGCAACACCCTTAGCAACCACTATTTGCAACATAATCACTAAAACAGCAGTAAAACTGTTTCATGTATTATGTATTTTTGCTAAATTACATTTCCCTATTGTATTTAATGAAGTATGCATTTTGCATCTTTTATGTTTAGTTTTCAGATCACACCCTTCCCCGTCTAATAAACGTTTCTCATGCGGAGATATGTTGATGTGTGTGTATGCATCTGTCTGTAAAAGGCTTCAGTTTCCGATGAGAGAAGGCAATGTTACAGTCTTTATTGTTTTTCTATATATTATAGGTACAGTATATATATATATATATATATATATATATATATATATACTGTATATACATAATGTGTATGTATATATCCATATGATTATCAGTTTACACTATAATAATGCTTGTAATCTTGCACTATGCCGAATCAGTCTGTTTTGAAACAAAAGACGCCAAAATAGACATTTTCTCATGCTGAGAGATAAGCATATGTATGTGTGTGAGACAAATATAATAATTGGTGTTTTTTTAAAAGTGTTACAGCGGTAACACAGTGTTTCTGTGTGTGTGCTGTTACACCCTAGTACCAAGTCTTCCTCACTTTCAACATTTTCTCAAGTTCGATTACACATTTTCTATTAACAAAAAAGCACCATAAAGAAGTCCATGTGTCTTATTACTCTGTATTTTTACTACAAAGATTCTAAAGCTTGAAGCATAACATCGACAAACAGATTAAAAATAGCTAAATATTGTGCCCTGTGTTGGAAACTTGTTTTAGCTCTTTTTAAGAAAACACCAGGAGATTCTTGGTAAAGCAGGAGTTCGTTTTTATTTCATTGCTGTAATCATCTGCAAGAAGTCTTCAAGAAATCTTTAAGAAAAACGTCAAGGAATCTCTAAAAAAAAAATTCAAGAAATCTCCAAGAAAAAATCCAATTAAAACCTAGCACATTGAAGTTTATATGTTTCAAGGGGAGGAGTACAGAGGAGTACACAGTTGTACCTTTTGATTAGCATTCACACTTAACTTGGGAAAACCTGCCAGATGTTCAGTAACTGAAAGACAAAACATTACTGTCTCAGGGCTTGGACTTCCTATGCTTATATTGTAAATTACAATATACTTTCAGATTGGAAGCTGAATAACTGTGACGTCTGTTTCCTGTAGTCCATTTCCCCTGTAGATTCATTCGGATGGTTTCTTTGTCCTCATGAAGCTTGTTCATGGAGGTGAAAAATTTACATCAGGGTGCTGCATATGAGACTACATGGCATATACAAGTACCTGAAACATAAGAAAACAAAAAAACAGCAGACCAGCAGTATTCATGCATAGACATTTTTAGACTTCTTCTGGTGAGTGGTTTAAATTTTGGTGATCGTATAGTGGTTTTGTTGACCTAGTCTTAGGTCATTTCACACCTATAGACCAGTGAGGTAAGGATGGATGGGGAAAAGCCTATGAGGAAAATCTTCACCTCAGGGGTTGGCCCCCGAGGCCTGTTGCATTCGGTTCTTCCTTGGGTTCCTCACTGGTCTATGTGTCCTAGTCTATCCCTGTAGATAATTTGTAAACTTTAGTGTGAAACATCTTCATCCTCCAATGAAACATCAGTCATAGCAAACATCATAACATAATAGAGGATGGGTGTAATTGGAGTGAGCTGTAGCATATCTTTGAAGGCTGTGAGTGTACTTAACTAGTGTACTTAACTAAAAACCTTTCAGCGTACTCACTTACAGTTTCATCTTTCTTCTGCATACAACTTGTGACCTTTGACATATTTGTGACATCAGCTGTGTGATTTCTGCTAACGACATTGTTTTGCTAATTAAATTCAGTAAAATTTTCTTCTAAATTCAGTAAAATGTGTGCGGGCTGAGGATAAGCTCTGGGATATTCTCTCTATATCTTTAGGCCCTAGAATTTTTGCAGTTGTTTGGACCTGGACAACAGAAAAGTTGGGAGGAACACTTTCAATTCCCTCAATTCCCTGAGATCTTCTCCTAGCACCACATACCTTCACTGAATCTACAGACACTTCAGTTACTGATGTGATGGCTATATCAATTGCTTGCGAATCAGGATAAATGCTATCAGGCTGACTAACTTCCACATCAGTTTGCGCTGAGATTTTTGTGTAGCTAGTGCTAAGCCAAATTCTCTGTGGCAACAGATAATGCCTTTCACATTGTTCTTCCGTAAACATGCTCCTAGAACCTTTTACACTCCTCTACAGACCAAGTCTTATCTGGTTGGAGCTTTTGTCTAACTTTCTCAGTGATTATAAGGTGCATTTGCATGCCTAAAAGTGATTTGAATTTGCTATCTGAACACAAAGGAGTTGTGAAACTACCTTTTTCAGTTGTGAGAATCAGTCTAGCATTCTTTTTTAACATTTTGTGAGATTTTTTGTTACTTACACAAATAAAACATTAAACGTCTCTTGTTAACACAGATCAACTATGGTTAACCTTCTCTAACAAAATAGAGGATAACACAAATGTTAGCACGCAATGCCAATCTTCCCTGTTGGTTTAGAGGATAACAAATTCTTCCCTGCCTAAAACAGAAGATAACACAAATTAGCATGTAATGCCAATCTTCCCTGCCTAAAACAGAGAATAACAAAAATTAGCACATAATGCTAATAAATTTTCCTTAAAAATACATTTTTAAAGGATAACCTAGTCAACCAAACCCTACAGCTTTCTGTTAACTCTTCTCTTATGGCACAGAGGTGTACATCTACTGGTCTGTAATGGTTCTTTGGATAGAGTTACAGTCACCAACCCTTGGTTGTACTGAAAGATTCAGTCTGGACGAAGTCAGATCTTTGTTGAGCTTGAAGTTTCAGTCTGGATTCAGGTGAGCAGCTCTATCCGGGTCACAGTGAAAAACCTAAACCTAGCACAGTGAAGTTTATATGTTTCAAGGGGGAGGAGTACATAGAGGTGGAGACCATTAAAACAAAAGTATGCAAATACAGAACAGGACCTTAGCCCAGAATAGGAAATTTCCAGATCTGTGATCTATTTAGCATCCTAGTGTCATTTAATTTATGCATAGGTGCTATTAACAAAAGACACAGTTGTACCTTTTGATTAGCATTCACACTTAATTTGGGAAAACCTGCCAGATGTTCAGTAACTGATATTATATTAACAAAATATTACCATATACTTTCAGATTTGAAGCTGTGTTTAACCTTTTATAAATTTGTAATACAACACCTGTCATTCAAATATGGCACATTAAGATATACTGTACCAGGTTTTAAGTATAACTATTTATGTATATATTTATTTATTGGGTGATTTTTCACCATTAATTGTGTTGTATTATTTTTTTACTTTTTTTGACAAAGAATATAATTTTTTTTAATAACATAGTGAACTATTCACATGCACTTAACATATGCTTAAACTAGTACTAACAAATAAAATTTATGGCATCTACGCAAGACAATGAATCTCTGTCAACAATTTTTGAATTTGGCATGTTATTGCATTTGAGACTGAACACATAAATAACATATTCATCATGTCAAAGAGACAAATAAAAGTGTATGTGTGTGTGTTTGTGTTAGTGTTGATTGTGGTTGTGAGGTTTCAAACCCTATCTGAACTGCATCCGGAGCCTTGATTGCATGTAAGCTACAGTGACTGCTCTGAGTAGTCTCATCTTTTCACCCTAACAGCTCTCCCCCTGAGGCCAGGACTGAGAATAGCCAGAGCATACAGCACACATAAACACACATGCAAACACACATTCACTATGTCCAACACATAAATCTCAAGCCTCTTACACCACTGCATCTTTGTTTCATCATTGGTGTAACTGAGAAGACCCTGATGTACATCTATGTGTAAATGTAAGTGTGTTTGTTAAAGCAACCAAAAGTTAGATTTATATATATATTCAAAGGCATTGCTATGCGATTGCAAAATTGTCCTGTGCATTGTGGTTGCTAGGAAATTTTATTGTTCGGATGTTCTATGTTGTTGATTAGTTGGGGTGTTAGTTGTTTTTATTCTTAAAATTCTCTTCTTTGTTAAATGCTTCTCTTGTGTGTTTCACAGTACAGACACAGAGGTAGCATAGCATCAGATTGCTCAAAACAACAGATATGGCCCACAGGAAGACAGTCAAGGACAGGAAATTAACATTATCTATGCTGCGAACAAATAAATATATTGATTAGTGAAATGAAAGAATAATTGAATAAAAAATTTATTCAAACACGTCTGATTTATAGATTTTTTAAATTATTTGGAATATTATTTTTTAAAGGTAACATTACATTCTTAAGGGCTCTATACTTACATTTTCTTTCACGAGCACACGTGTGCTCCTACTTAAATATTTGTGCCAAAAATGTACATTTATACACTTTTAAAAATGTATTAAACAATAAATTTATTTAAAAAATAGTTACAGTTTTCAATTAATACAATCACAGAAGAATAAGCTATTATGAAATCCGCATCAACAATTATTTTTTTCATGGTACAGAAGAGCCCAAATTTGGCATTACAGACTAAGATGGCATTAATGCCATCATTATATACTCTCATTATAGCAATGTTATTAAATGTTTGAAATATAAAGTTTGGAATATAGAAATATTAAACATTAAATTCTTAGTTTGATTGGTTCAAATGGCTGATTTATTTAGGAACACTAAATTTGTTCACAGATTCATCATATTAAAACAGCACTCTGTTTGCTTGGAGATGTGCAGCAGTCAGTCTGAGTTGTCTAGGATAGGAAGTAAATTGCTTTGCAATATTAGAATTTCCAAAACTTTGTAAATGCCCCAAAAAACACTTTTATAAGGTGTTTAAACAGTTGTGTGTCTGCAGTGTGTGAAAACAACTAGCCTATAATGCTATAAATCAATCCACATTTTTTTTAACAAATAAATCAAGTCTTTACAGATTTCTCCCTAAAAAAACTTCTCCCTAAAAACTTCCACTCATTTATCTGCTCTATTAGCATAAACACAGCCCTAGTGAGAAGCAGCAAGTCCTCCATTACAGATCTTTCTGAAAGAGCTTCTTGGCATGCTAAAGCTATCATTATCGCTGCCTGTTTTCACTGGTACTGCCTTCACCTGCTGCTAGAATAATCGTAAATAGAAATGTGGTACTTGTACTTAAAAATTGCATATGAAAGCAATGTGAAATCAACCACTTTCTGTTGAGTTAACAGGCTTATAACTATCAGTAGAATGTTTATTTGTATGCCAGATTTTGAGATCTTTCCTGAAAGAGTGCCAGATGCCCTCTGGGACAAATGCGCTTTGATTCATACCCTATGTTTTGATTTTAACAAACTGTAAAAGTTGTCCTTAAGGTATTTTGAGTTAAAACGTCACATACACCCCGGGGATATCAGAGACTAATTTTACCTATTGTAAAAAGAGTCATAATAGGTCACCTTTAAACCTCGTGAAATATTCATGTACTACACCAAAAATAGATTAAGTGAAAGTAAAAGTTCAGTGATATGTATTTTATATTAGGTGTCTTAAACTATTATTGTATGTACCTAGGTAAAAAAAATCATGTTAGTTTTTAAACACAGGACAAGATGTAAATATCCTTTATGTGCAAAAGCATTCCAGTTAAGTATATTCATTCTTAATAATTGTGGGTACTCTAAAGCAACATGATGGAATTGCATTTATAGGAAACAGGTATATCATTAGATATAGAATGGTTGGTACGTCATTGGGGCCATCAAGTGGGCTCCCTCTTTCATCAATGTTTCTTCAATGAGCCCACGACATCTCCAGAGGGCTCAACGGCGATACCTGGTGTCCCATGTATGTTGGAAATATGATTTCACCACTGTCATGGTGGTGTCTGGAATGTAAATGAAGTTGAAAGCAGTCCATAGGATATTATGGGCCACTGACTAGGAAAACAACATGGAAGTATAAGAAAACAACATGGAGAACTTTTTCCTGCCTTTGCGATCTGGATCTGGTGCCATATCATACCGGAATGTTATAATATATCTGATATATCTGACTTTTCTACTGCTATATAAATATAGCTATTACTTTGCAGGATTACCATTACTTTACCCTCTATATTTATTGGTGAAAACCGGTTGATATTTTCGAATCAGAACTTCTCCTGCCCTACGCCACACTCTAGGTATAATCTTCTCCTGCCACACTATCCCCATGATCATCCAGAGAAACCTCTTCTGGGGCATTTTTATATACAGTACTTTATATGAGACTCAATTTGTCCCTGGTACTGATAACGATCTTGCATGATAGACTACACTTACCACCTCTTTCCAATTTAGAGGATGAATCTTCATTTGATGTAATTGTAGAATTGAAATGTCTGTAGGAACTAACAGGTACTCTTGCGTCTTGGGTCAGAGTGTAACCTCTTTAAATGATCCTCTGGATCTTTGAGCTGCACTATTTTACCTTGTAAAGAAACTGGTCGGAAATTTGAAGGGATCATTAAAGTACCGATTAGACACAAACAATTTTTTATAGTTAACAAATAATCTGTAATGCCCCTTTACTCAACCAAAAGGGTAATAAAGTGCAACTAGGAGGGTCAGGGGGCCCTTCCCCTGAAATGCACCTTAGAAGCCAGAACAGGCCTCTGGTTCCCTGGCAACCAACTGATAACACTGGTTTATTGCTAAAAGGAATGTGGACAAAGCAACTCTAACGCCATTTCCCCTTTTGGAAAGACACATGATGTCCTCAACAATGGCCTTTTCTCTAATTAGGAAAACAGGAAAACCTTTCTTTGAAAAAATACACATATCCTTCAGGTCACTGTGTATATTGCGGTTGTTCTTGTCTTTTATCTTTGGTATTGCATACTAGTTAATATCACCTCTCCTTAGCCATGTTTGAACTCTATGAATTTGTCTTCATGTGATCTAATTGAGAGCGCATATTATAATATGTTGATACTTTTGCAACATATTCGTGTTCTAAAAATCTTTATTAGTTTGTATATCAACCTCCAGTCCAGTGCATATGCACATTATCATGCTTAGAGACAAAAAGTCCCTCCAAGTCCCTCCTGTCCCTCCATAAGTTTAAGACATCTTCGGCTCTTCAACACCCAAGAGGTGTGACTCAGTCTTCTATTTTTCTGGTCTCTTCGACAGAATGTAAATCAAGGTTGATATGTTGTATTTTTATCTCCTTAAACAAAATAATATAAATATAGTTTAGATATAGATTTCCCATATGAAATGGGGGAAAATACATTAAAGACAATTACCCAATTAGATGAAAAATGTAAACTGGCAGACACTGTCAAACGGCAATCAAGAAATTAACCAAATCCTCGAAAAAACTAATCAACAGAATTTAAATGCAAAAATTATCAGAAGTTATAATTAGTTACTTATAATTAATTAGTTATCATTAGTTACTCCTCAATATAAACTCCAGTTTGTTCAGTGTCTGATCATCTGGTCTTGTTTATGCAACATAGTTGTCAGTTTGTGTGTACTACCCTGCCTGCTTGGATTTACTCTTTTTGAATTATTAAAGATTCTTCATTGTGAACTCTGATTGTTGTGCATTCTCTCCTGCACCACACCTTCATGTCGCTCATGTCATAATTTCACATAGAACTAGAGGAAGTCTTTTGTGAATTTCAAATTGTACATAATACAGAATTTCAAAACTAACATGTCCAACATTATTCAAAGATAAGTAAAAAATTACCGTGATTTTAACAGAAAAAAAATTTAAATGCTTGTGATGGGCTTTGATTTAAATGTGACTTTATCATCACCACCTGCATTTGTTGGTTATCAGTCTATTTCAATGGTACAAAACAGATTTCACTACTTTAATAGGTTGGTATTATATATTATCGTTATTTAAATTAATGAAATTACGATATTTAACTCTTAAAGCACAAACAAGACTTATCAAAGCACAGGGAAAATTCTGTAACTGTGTTGCCTTTAATATCACAAACAGAGCTGAAGCACAAAGAGCAGACAGTGTCTAGCAAATGGAAATGAAAAACTAGTAAATGGAAGGTACACTCCCCTTCAGAACATTTATCCTTAACATTTATCCTGTTTTATTAGAACATTTAGCTTAATAAAACAGACCCACCCACATCTGTTTGGTGCCACAGAATGAAATTCCCTAAGCAGGAGCATTTTGGTGAGCAAACCCACCTTATCTGAATTTAGTTAAATACTTTATCGGAATTCAGCTAAATGACATGCAGGTTAATGGATAAAATATCTAATAATTCTAATAATCTAATAATTCTAATAATTTTAGTGTTTTACAATGTTTTTTTGTTTTTGTTTTGTTTTTAGGATGTTTCTAACAAAGAAATTCATCAAGAAGTATTTGCTAGAAATTTACTTCAATGAAAATTTGCCAGAAGGTAATTCAAGATTTTAGCTGCAACAGTTTGAAGTTAAAACTACATAATGATAGACTCTTGAGTCCAAAATGAAATTATTGGTATGCGTCCTTTAAATCTGACAGCATTTAATCAGGTCATGTATTGCTTAGAAGTCACAACTGCTCTTGTTATTTTACTCAATCAAACAGAGTGCAAGGAGAACTTTGTGTTTTGTTCATACACGTCTTTGAGGACTTCCAGACAAGGTGTCATCTGTGTGATCGAACGTTACTCACTCTGTAACTGAAATTATTTCCATAAACCCTCACTCTGTTACATGGAAATTCCCACATTAAAATGACATCAACTTCCTATATTCCTGTAGTTCACTGCTGTTCATACTGTCCATACTATATTTTGCATCTTCATAAGATGGGTTATAATTTACTTACACTGCTTATTATCAGATGGTCTGTCGTAAAACATTCATAGTTTAAGGGAAATCGCAAAAGCTCTAGGTTTTGTCCAGAGGGTGGATTTTTGTTCTGAGCATTATGAATGACATAAGAGCTAGTATGGGTGGGCTAGTAAAGGTGGGGCACCTCTTACGTCTTGAGCAATCAATCACGTTTGCCAGAATGGTTTCAGGGCCTGGATCATCTCTCATTAAGATCAGTGATGGTGTTGGCCAGTCATTTTTACTGGTGTAAAAATCTTTGTATGAAATTTCTACAGTGACTTGAGAATTGACATAGTCCTACTTTATGATACACACTTAATAATTAAACTTAACACTGCCCAAATCTCTTGATAATAAATAACTGTACAGTCACATACCCAGGTCAGCATACGCCAGCAGCAAATAGCTGAGCATCTGGCCACTCGACAGGGTGAGATTGAGCTGCCCTTCGGACCGCCACTGCCCAACATGTTCCGCTACCTGACCCCCAAGCTCATGCCACCCGGCACATCCCAAAAATATCTGTCAGCGATGATGTGGATGCCTACCTCTGCATGTCCATCTTGCTCATCACTGGCTGCTAGAGGGATCCCTGTTGGCTCGTCAGGTAGCGGAACACACCATCGTCGATCACTTTCTGCGGGCCCTGCTACGATCTCATAGCCAAGTGGTCAGGATGCTCAATCCTGTGACTATCCTGGAGCTCGTCAAGGCAGTGGAACTGGCGGATGCTGCCCAACAGTGAGAACCTGGGGAGTGAGCGCCACCGCCGCCATTTCCCTGGGGGGTGGTCCAGGAGCAACACACCAGGATTCCAAAAACCTGGGTTCTGATCACCTATCTCGAAGGAAGGAAGGGTCACCACAAAGGCCATAGCTAAGTAGCTGTTTATCCTCTTCAGCTGAGTGGGAATCCCGACCGAGATCCTGACTGACCAAGGTACCCTCTTCATGTCCCGGCTAATGGCTGACCTTTGCCAGCTGCTGAAGGAAAAACAGCTGAGGACCACCATGTACCACCCTCAGACAGACGGACTTGTAGAGAGGTTCAACTAAACCCTCAAGCAAATGCTGCGATGGGTGGTGGCAGAAGACAGAAGGGACTGGGATTTAATGATCCCCTATGTGCTCTTCGGGATCAGGGAAGTGCCGCAAGCCTTAAATGGTTTTACCCACTTCAAGCTCCTCTTTGGCCGCCAAGAGGCCTCCTGGATGTCGCTAAGGAGGCATGGGAGCAGCCGCCGGCAGCCCATCGCACTGTGATCGAGCATGTCAAGGAGATGAGGGAGAGAATCGACCGGGTCAAGCCATTAGTCTGGGAACACCTGAGTAAGGCCCAACAGGCCCAACAATGCTACTGCAACCGGGCAGCCCAACGAGAATTCCAACCCACATACAAGGTAATGGTCCTCGTTCCCACAGCCGCTTGCAAATTCCTCACGACCTGGCAGGGGCCATATACTGTCATGGAGCAAATTGGGCCCGTCACATATCATCTCCATCAACCTGGCCGATGGCTCACCGATCAGCTGTACCACATAAATCTACTCAAGAAATGGAGAGAGAACAAGGACCAGCTTTCAGCCCTTGTGTCTTCGGATGCTGTGGTTGTCAATGTCAACCACCATTTCTTGGCTGCCCAGAAGGGAGAGCTCCAGCACCTGGTCTGTTAGTTTTCTGATGTGTTCTCACCTCAACCGGGTGGACCCATGTCATTCAGCACGAGATCCGTACCGCTCCAGGAGTTATTGTCTGGCAGTGGCCCCAATCACTTTCGTCAGCTGAATGAGGTATCAGAGTTTGACAGCTACCCCATGCCTCGGGTGGGTGAGTTGCTGGGCCGACTGGGAAGGGCCTGGTATATTTTAATGCTTGACCTGACAAAAGGGTACCGGCAGGTACTGCTCTCAGAAACCACAAAAGAAAAGACTGCCTTCTCCACGCCCAGTGGCCACTAGCAATATTGAACCCTTCCCTTCCCTTCAATCAATCAATCAATCATTTTTATTTATATAGCGCTTTTAACAACACAGGTTGTATCAAAGCACTGAACAGTGTAAAGTAGAAGAATACAATGATAGGGATATATAATGACGTTGGTTGACAATTTGTTATTAAATGCAGAGACAGTCTCTGTAATCAATTCGATGATAATCGCTAGAAGTTAAGTGTCCCCAACAAAGCAAGCCAGAGGCGACAGCGGCAAGGAACCAAAACCCCATCCATGACAGAATGGAGAAAAAAAAACCTTGTGAGAAACCAGACTCAGTTGGTGCCAGTTCTCCTCTGACTGGTTCAATTTTAAACACAGATAGTGTCTTTCGTTTCTGTGCGGGCTCCAGCAACCTTCCAACGCATGATGGGCATCATCCTTCGCCCCCATCAAGCCTACGCAGGGGGGTGAAGATCACATCAATCATCTGCAGAGGGTGCTGTACAAACTCCAACGGGCTGGGCTCACGGGTGTGACGAGGGCACCTGGATTCACTCATCACAGGCTAATTGGTCGCAGCTGCTGCTCGTTCCCCCTCCTGACTTGAAAAGCCAACGAGGCCTTTGAACTCTGAAACTGCTGACAGTAACATCCTTTTTCTTGTGTTACCTAGACAGTAGCGTGTGACAGAGTGGAAAGCACTGCAGCATCTATCATGCCCTGGGACTTGCACCATTTATCGTATTTATCATACCTCTGTTCAATAAATCTACCTTACGGGGTATTTATTTTAAGATCCCCTCCACAATATTTATATTATTTAAGGGGATTTTACTAAATATTAACATCACTATTGTACATGTTAATTTGTTTGTTGTTTATTTATGAAATTTAAAATTACACTAATTAAACAATTAAATAAAATACATTAAACACAAACTCTGCAGCATGCCTCAGCACCCTTATTTCCAGCAACACTGATTACTGGATAGGTCTTTTGTCCTATTGTGGCAGGAGGAGCTAACGACAGACACAGTGGGTGTGGCTTCAGGCCTCGGAGAGGCTTTTTATTAACAAAAATATTCAAAATAAAGTGTCCAGGGGAAAGAGTGTCCAAAATAAACGGGGGAACTGGTGTCCTCGTCATGCTGCATGGGGAGTGTAGGTAGGGTAGTGTTCCAAGGGGAAGGGTCTAGGTAAGGGGCGGAGTCCGGCGGCCGCATGCGCTCCCCTCTCTGGTCCGGGGTGCGAGGGGTGGTGGCTTCTTCCTGTGGCTTCTCCTTCACTTCTTCCTTCACTCCTCTCTCGAGGAGAGGCGTGCTCGGCATTTAACGGCAGCGGTGATGAGGTTCGATGCACTTCAGGTGTGCCTCGTCACAGGCCGCCAGACCTGTCCAATGCCACGCCCCCTCCTCTCACGCATGCCCACTCCTGTTGGGAACCTGGTGAAGGGCGGCGAATAAAGGATGGGGTGATAATGACAATCAAGGGGGAGGGGCAGCCAACTCGTCACAATAGAGTGGTGACAGGCTGTAATACTTTATGTAATACTTAGCAATAGCAAAAAAATCTTTACTATTCATTTTGGATAAATCTAGGCTTATGGTAAATGAATTATCTTGAGTTTTTGCAGATTTATTTTGTGCAGGTAAGACTACTTTAATTAATAAAGGAATATACAAAAATCTATACATGCATACAGGCTGAAAAGGTTTATCAGATAATATGAGAACTAATGTTTTTCAGTAATTATGATGTGTTATCAAGCATGTTCATGTATTCTTCATAGTAACCTGCAGGTAAATGGACATTCCCCAACTTTGGCCAACCATACCACAGCATGTGAATTCTGTTGACATCAAAATATAGTAGTCATCATTAAATAAGCATGTTTCTCAAGTTTCTCATGACTTCATCATGTGTGTGTCCCCTCAACGAAAGTGGTGACTTGGTCCTTTAAAATACTAAATATCAGTTTGTTATTAATGATGGCATAATTATGAAATGGCACAAATATGAAAGTTTGAAAGTTACAATTATGAAGCTTTTGCACACAATGTACACAAAAGTACTTAACTTTTCTTCTTTGCAAAGTAATGCATCTCATGATAATTTGTATTTATTGTATATTATGTAAAATGTGGTTTTATCAAAAAAGTGTATTTACCTACATTTCATAGGCACTAAAACGTACAATACTGATATATTTACAGCATCTGAACAAACCAATATTTATGCATTTTCAGCATTTTAGCCTACAATACTGATGCAACAACATCTACAAAAAATGAATCCTTATGAATATTGAAATTGCCTTATTAATTTCATTATTATTGTACTCAGCTGTGTTGTATTACAAATTTATAAAAAGTTAAACACAGATTCCAATATAACAGTATATGCTGAATGTGTATTGTAATTTACATTCTAAGAGCAGGAAGCCCAAGCCCTGAGACAGTTATCTTTTGTCTTTCAGTTCTTGAACATCTGGTAGGTGTCCTAAGTCAAGTGTGAATGCTAATCCTAAGGTACAACTGTGCCTTTTGTTTCACCTATGCATTTGATTGACACTTGGATGCTAAATAGATCAAGGATCGGGAAAGTTCCTGTTCTAGGCTAAGTTCCTGTTCTGCATTTGCATACTTTTGTTTTAATGGTCTCCACCTCTATGTACTCCTCCCCCTTGAAACATATAAACTTCAACCTAGCATGTTTTAGTTAGATTTTTTTCTTGGAGATTGCTTGACGATTTTCTTAAAGATTTCTTGAAGACTTCTTGCAGATGACTACAGCAACGAAATAAAAACGAACTCCTGCTTTACCAAGAATCTCCTGTTCTCTTCTTAAAAAGAAGCTAAAAAAAAAGGTTTCCAACAGCTGTCACGTCTTTGGACTTTTGTTGTCGTTTTTGTCGTGTGCCATGTGTTCCGTGTGACCTACTTTAGTTAATTGTCTTTATCGTCTTCCGCCGTGTCTTGTTAATTTAGTTATTTCCTTGTATATTTAAGTCCTGTGTGTTTGTATTCAGTTGGTCCGATCGTCAAGGTTTATACGTATGGTTTTTGTTCTGCTTTTCTGTCTGCCTGCTTGCCTGCCTGCCTGCATATTGTTGTTTTATCCGTTTGAAGAAGATTAAAACTGTTTACGATTTTTTTATTGTCGTAGAGTGCTCCTTCATGCTAAACCACACCCTGACACCTGGCTTTCAGTTTTTTTCAATTGCATCATTAAATTGTTTAGCCGTTTACTTAATATAAAATAAAATATTTTCTGTGTGATATCTGCTGCCACTCATTTTGAAGAATAGGATTACATAATGTTAAACAATGCATTTTGGATCCTTAAAATGAATAACATTACTGCAAACGTTTAACCATTTCTTTTCATGTGAAATTTATTTTAATTTCCGTGGGACACAAAAGGCATTTTCTCCAACATGCTGTGACTGAACATAAAACCATGAAATACACCAAAAACGCAACAAAATTACAAACGGAAATTATTTTGTTCATGCGGTGTAATCCACATCTTCACAATCCATTTGACTGTGAGTAAAAGAAACAAATCCAAGGCTTTATTCTGCGATCTTCATCTCCATCAAGAGCAGAGAGCGACAGACCAACTACTAGCTGCAAAGTCGATGGCTATTCGTTCCATTTAGGAAGTGACGTCTTGGGTCCTTGGACATTTCCAGTTTGTGTTCAAGCACATTCAAAACTATGGCAATAGGCGCTTGATGCACAATACGATTGCTATAATATGTATAATTCTGCTAAAATTAGATCCTTGTGGCTCCATTGTTGTGGGCAATGGAACTAACTCTGCCCTGGAACTAACATTAATTTACGAATGATCGAAAATTAAAGCCATTAGATTTCAGAGAAATGCACCTGGATTGTGACAATGAAGCAAGACAGAATAGCATCTAGCAGATCTTCTTCTCCAGTCGGGTAAGGAATGTCGTTTTGATTATTGTTTAGAGAAAATGGCAAGTATTTATTACCGTTTTATTGCCAAGTGTTGTGTGAGTATATGAGTTCACATTGGTTGTCTAGCTATCTTGCCAGCAGGTAAATTCAGTGAGTAAAGTAACCCATAATAGAAATGTATACTGTAAACTTGGATGCTAGTGTAACACTATTTGCAGTTGTTCATGTTTAAAAGTAGTGCATGTTGTTGTAAAATATTTATATTTTAAATAAATGGTGTTCTTTTTTACACAAATATGAGTAGACAGGTAGACAGTCAAAACCAGCAAGTAGCAGTTCGATCTGTCTATGTGTAAGGGGCTAATCAATAAGGCTAAAATGAATAGGCAGGCAATGGGTCTATACCAAAACATCAGTCCAAACAGGCACTTCTCAGCTTTTATGTAGAGCTGATTTTCTATTAGTCTAGAAAGGACTGCTCTTACATGGCTGATGTTCAGCTTCTTCCTGGAATATATGAGGATGTTATCGATATAGGCTACCACAAACTTGTTGATGATATCCTGAAGATCTCATTGATGAAGGATTGGAAAATTGCAGGTGAGTTGGCTAACCCATACAGCATAACCTGATATTTGTAGTGCCCCCTGGTTGTGAGAAAAGCAGTTCTCCACTCATCACCCACCATAATTCTGATGAGGTTGTAGGCGCTCCTTAAGTAAAGTAAACTTAAATTGAATCCTTTTAAACAGGCAAAATAATAATATACAAGCAGGCAGGCAGAACATCCAATCTGTCGACATTGTAGCACTGCCACATAAGGTGTGATTAATTTATAACATTGTTGACTGTCGCTCATGTATTGTTGATTTATTATTTATTTAATTGTCACACCCTTTCTGTGTCACCGCCTCAGCTGGTGTGCGTTTTCCCGGAATGATATAAGTCACGTGATCACAACAAGGAAATCACTACTGAGATAAAGATAGCCCGCTCCCTGCGTTCGGTGCTCAACACTGTTTGCTACTGATTTTTGCCCAGGTTCAAGTTTTAGATTATATCCGCCTCTCTAATAGAGTTCGTTGTACATGTTGGAGGACTTTTCAAGGAGGCATGTAATAATTTTTGGTTGCTGTATTTGGATTCTGCTCAGAGACATTCATAAGAGAACTCTTAATGATTCAAATCTTGTATATAGTTCACGGACTCAGAGACATTGTACATATCACATATATCCACCACTCATACACTTATTTCAGGGAAATTGTTGTACTGTGGGTCACTTTACATAATACAGAGGGTAATTTGATACAAGCTATTGTGTCTGTGCTTTATTTCTTATTTCTTGTTGAGCGGAGCGAACGTCCCTCTTATATTGTTTGTACTCTCCACATCCTAAATCGCGGAGTGTTACAACGTGTAAGGGGCTAATCCAAAAGGCTAAAGTGAATAGGCAGGCAATGGGTCTATACCGAAACATCAGTCCAAACGCCTGGAGGGCCTCTGGTTATAAAGCCCTCAAACAGGAAGTGGTTGTAGAGGAAGCTGAAGGGGTTGAACACAGTTAGTATTCGGGTGAAGGCTCTCTCTGCTGGTTGGGCGTTACACATAGGTTATACAAAATACTAAGAAGCATAACTGTTTACAACACTGATGATAAATCATCATATTAAAATAATTTCTGAAGGGTCATGTAACATTAAAGACTGGAGTAATGATGTTGAAAATTCAAATTTGATCACAGAAATTACATTTTAAAATAGAAAACTATTGTTTTACATCATAATAATATATCAGAATATTACTGTTTTTGCTTGTATTTGGGTAAATTAAATGCTGGCTTGATGAGCATAGGACACTTCTTTCAAAAAAATTTAAAATAGTAATAGTGCCCACACTTTTGACGAGTACTATTGTATATGTGTTTACAGTAAATGTGCGAGGTTTATGCAAAACATGGTAGCCAACACTGAATTGCTTTCATCTTGTTTATTTGTGACCACATGATGGCTCAGAGCATTCAAACATTAATATTATTATTCCACAGTAACAAACTTGATTTCAAACTAAGAACACATTAAATTTTAATGTGTTCTTATCTTGATCAGTAATAATAGCATGTAGTGATTAGTTTACTAGCATTAATTTAGCGTATGCATATATGCATATATATGCATGTTCTGTAAAGCTGCAGTATGCAGAAATGATATGTACAGTGAAAAGCGTTGTACAGCATGAAAATTAATATTTACATAGATATTTACATAGATATACAGTCCAGCAATGCAAGTGAAATGTAAACTAATCATCTCCCTGGGACATCTTAACGACAAAATATGACAAGTACATAAGTGACACTGTTTGTCTTGCTTCAGATTAACTAACAACACTGATGTCATCCACTGTACGGACAAATGGTCCTAACCTTTCCACTAAGAAGGTAATTGTAAGCATCCAAACTGTGATACGCATTTGCCGCCATTTCTCTTGTACACACACGCAGCATGAATCAGAGCTGATTTGAGACGTCTGGAGGACTAATTTGAATGTTTTTTGTAGGTTTGCGCCTCAGCCATTTTTAAAGGATAATCCCAATCACCATTTAAGTTTTTGAATGACTTTTGAATGATTTAACCATTACGTATTCGCTCAAACCAAAAAAATATTTTTGTTTTGACAGATGAGATTTAAACATGGTCCTACAGGAAATTCTTTAGGACCAGACATGTGCAGTAGTGTTCCAAAGTTTTTGTTATTGTTTACAAATTGTCTATATTTACTATAAATTGGGTTTAGGTGTAGATTGGGGGTAATTTTGGTTAGGTGTAGAAATATTGAAATTAAATATTTAACGCTGAACAAAAATACACTGTTAAGCACATAAATGGCACAAACACATGGCAGTTCATTTACAAACTTATTAATTTTTGTAAATATTCAATAAGAATCTACCAACTTTTTTTTTAAATAGCTGAAGCTGTAGATTCCTGCAACTTGCACACTGGTTTTCAGTATTTCAAAGGACTGAGTGGCCACACACTGACTTAAGTCATGAGAAACAAAAACTTTTGTATTTGGGGTCTGTCCATTTTCCTGGTGGCTATATGAACGAGCTTAATAACTAATTCAAAAAATGTTCTAACATTAATTAATAGACTGTTCTAACCTCTATGCATGCATGAGGCAATGTGGATTTTTGTAAATATTTTAGTAATTCAAGTAGTTTTTACCTGCACAAAATAATGCTATTTTTATTTAAAAATTCATGATATTATCCAAAGTAGATAGTGCTTTCTTTCTTTTTTTGTGAACAAAGAACACATCATGATCATGTGTAATAAACCATGATGATGTACCCATCTTAGTTAATGTTTTAATTAATGTGTAGTTTATCCATGAAGGACTTTGGACTCATGTTAGTTACTGATAATTAATTAAGATATTAATGCATGAAGTAAGGCATGATTTATGCATGAATTTATACATGAATTCATGGTAATTCATGTAACTTTATCATAAAGTGTTACCAAATTTAATATAAAATCATGAGAAATTGTAAGCATTTGCTTATTCAACCCTTGTGAAAATAAAGTACAATTGTAATGTACTACAAATCTTAAAAGGTTTATGTTTAAAAAAACTACTTGCTCCGGGAGGTCCGAAGGAGAGTATGCCTGGCCTTCCAGGTAAAAGAGATCACCGTGATTGGGTGGTGGCAGAACCTGGCAAATCCGTGACAAAGCCACACATTAGTGCAAAGAAAGTATACCTTTATAAAAACTACACTTAGTAAAAATAAACGTTTTATTTTTGCTGTGTGAAAAATGTCTACTACTACTCCTCTACATGTGAAAAACGCATTAAAGTAAATTTTAAAATACAGCAAAATAACTAACAATTCCACATACCAGCACTTGGCATAATCTATTATTGTTGCTTAGTTAAGTTTTTGTTTCTGTCCAAAAAACAAAACAAAAAAAATGTACATATACTTATGTACAATAATCGAAACAGTTAAAGCACTAAGTACTTGAATCAGTTGTAAAAGTGCTTCAGAGGTTGTGACTATATGATGTTTCAGTTTATCCGGTGCAGAGAGGAAGTGATAAGCTACCGACTTCCTGGAAACCTTATGAAATAAACACACACACACACAAATAGAAGCAGGTTTAGCTGAGGTTACTCAGTGTCTTATCATAACTGTCCAGCTCTACTGTTCATAATGCCAGTCTTAAGATCATTAAAGTAGCTGTTGCCAAATTTATAAGTATTGTTCTAGACAGATGTATTCAGTTGCAGTTTCAAATGTGCTGATCCTTGTCATAGCTCAGAGGTGGGTCACTTTTAACAATAGACACCATGAGCCAGCATAAATGAAAAAAGGACTGCTTGGGAGGAACAGAACATTTATTACAGAAACAAACTCTGTACACCTAATCTTATGAATTTATTTTTTAAACCAAATAAATATTATATACTGTATATGTATATTTTTATAACTCAGAAAATTATCATTCTAATACACAATTTAGAGCTAAAAAATAATTCTTATTATCAATGTTGGAAACAGTTAAAAACAAAAAACTTGTCTTTATTTATTCCTTCCCTTTTTAGCTTGTACTTTGAACAATGCCTGGGACTTGGTATCACGAGCACTTCCTGTAATGGTTTCCCTTATTATGAAGAATTGCTTTATGTATTCCACAATTATAAGCTGCTTTGGATAAAAGCGTCTGCAAAATTAATAAATGTAAATCTCTGCCCTAAAACAACGAACTGAACATATATGGAACAAAAGCATTAAATTATAAGTCCTTCAAGCCTCAGTGACAAACATGACCTGCATTTAAGATTTTTTTTTGTGCTATTCTTGGCTGGAAAGGAAGGAAGACTGAAGAACAGATGGAGTGTTTCATTTCTTTTCAAATCAGTGGGAGACATATCAGAGACAACGGGGAACAATGGTTCAGCAACATATTTCTAAAAACTCAATACACTGCTCCACCAACGCATGTTTCTATTTTTACCCATGTTTGACCTTTGGGTAGTGAGCACGGGATAAATTACATTGGCATGCCAGTCCCACCAAGCAATTTTTTTTTTTGTGTACCATCTGGTGAAAATTCAGTATACAAAAACAATAGAGTGAGACAATAACAATGTCAGAGCCATAAAAACACAGGATCGTTGACTGAGGCTTGTAATTGGGAAAATCCCAGCTTTCTTAAAATGATTAGCATTATTCATAAGTTAGACATATCTTATCTCACATTTTGACCCATGATGTTTATGATACATTTTTAATGCACATGTAATTAAATCTATAGTTTTCAAATTTCAACACAGTTTCTGTGATAGGTTTGAAACAAGTACTGTACAAAGGTGACAGGTGATATAATTTGGGTAAATTATTTCATTGAAGCTTAACGTGTGAATTTCATGACATGCAATCTGAAACAGAATCACCACAGCGGCCACGGAAAACAGATACAAGTGATCTGTTTATTCCCCTCTGCAGTTACATAATGTGGGACACATCAGAACACACTATAAAGTAAGAAAAAAAAGTAAAAAAAAAGAGAGAGAGAGAGAAAGAAACTACAGGATATGCTTTAGAACTGGTTGATATTAAACCTGCATGCAAGCAACAGTTGAAGAGAAAAAAAAATCTTATTGTAGGAAGTGGTTTCACACCTTTCAGCTTTTATTTTTCTTTGCAGGCCCAATTAAATGTCACACTCAAGATTCAGACACAAGGTCAGATTCTGAGCTTTTGCTTATGATATATTCTTAATTGTATTATAAATAGTTATTAACCATATGTTTTTTAAATAACTTTTCTCTCCTTTTCACGGAAATAATTTCAAATTCTCATTACTGTTCTCATTTACATATTTAAAAAAAAAATAATTTACACAATTTTAATACAGTAAACCTGGTAAAAACAATAAAATCACCATATATTAATATGAGTGAATATGCTGTAAATAGTTGAATAAAAAGCTGTAAATAAAAAAAAGTAATACAAATTAAATTATGAACTAATATAAATATTATTTAACAGAACACACGACTAGTTTCCAACCACAAACACTTTTAATATCACCTAAATTCGTCCCCCGCACTTTTTCTGGCACGTATGTTCATATATATGTTCAGTTTGTAGCACTAAATGAGGAGGTATCATATCGCTCACAAGTGAAATATGGAGTTCCTCAAGGTTCAGGTGCTAGGACCGTAACTTTTCAACCTATACATGTTACCTCTGGCAGATATTATCAGGAGACATGGTGTTAGCTTTCACTGCTAAGCTGATAATACTGAGATCTATATTTCAGCGCAGCCTGGTGATACACACCAAATTGAGAATTTAACAGAATGCGTAATTGATATAAAAAACTGGATGATGAGTAACTTCTTAATGCTAAATTCTGAAAACACGGAGGTGCTAATAATTGGACCTAAAAACCCCACATATAATAATCTAGAACACAGTCTAACACTTGATGGCTGCTCTGTTGATACTTTATCATCAATTAGGAACCTAGGTGTGCTGTTTGACAGCAATCTTTTCTTCGAAAACCATGTTTCCAGCATCTGTAAAACTGTGTTTTTCCATCTTAAAAATATATCTAAATTACGACCTATGCTTTCAACATCTAATGCAGAAATATTAATTCATGAGTTTATGACCTCGAGGTTAGATTATTGTAATGCTTTATTGGGTGGTTGTTCTGCACGCTTGATAAACAAATTTCAGCTAGTCCAAAACTCAGTAGCTAGAGTCCTTACTAGAACTAGGAAGTATGATCATATTAGCCCGGTTCTGTCAACACTGCACTGGCTCCCTATCAAACATCAGATAGATTTTAAAATCTTATTCATTACCTATAAAGCCCTGAATGGTTTAGCTCCTCAATACTTCAGCAAGCTCTTATCACATTATAGTCCTGCACGTCCGCTCATGCGTTCTCAAAACTCATTTGGCCATTTGATAATACCTAGAATATCAAAATCGACTACGGGCGGCAGATCCTTTTCCTATCTAGCACCTAAACTCTGGAACAATCTCCCTAACTCTGTTCGGGAAGCAGACACACTCTGTCAGTTTAAATCTATATTAAAGACACATCTTTTTAACCTAGCCTACACATAACACACCAACACACGTTTATTATTCAAATCCGAGGATTTTTAGGCTGCATTAATTAGATCTGCTGGAACCAGGAACACTACTCCTAAAACACGATGTACTTGTGACATCGTAAAAAGAACGGCATCTATGCTAATATTATTCTTGTTTCTTTCTTAATCTGTTTCACAGTTTGTATCCAGACTAGATGGTGGATCAGCACCCAAAGATTATGTTCATCAGAGACCAGAACACCTAGATGCGCTCTGTGGACAGATCACCAGATCCTGATGCACACACACACACACACTAAGTCATTTACACTATCTGACACATCTGCGTTTAAAATTGTACTGGACGTTAAGTGCTGGGCGTCCGGTCAGAGGAGAACTGGCCCCAACTGAGTCTGGTTTCTCCCAAGGTTTTTTTTTTCTCCATTCTGTATGGATGGGGTTTTGGTTCCTTGCCGCTGTCGTCTCTGGCTTGCTTTGTTGGGGACACTTAACTTCTAGTGATTATCGTCGAATTGATTACAGAGACTGCATTTAATAACAAATTGTTCATTCTCGTCATTACACATCCCTGTCATTGTATTCTTCTGCTTTATACTGTTCAGTGCAACCTGTGTTGTTAAAAGCACTATATAAATAAAAATGATTGATTGATTGATATAGAAGCTTTTTTTAAATCTGTTGTGAATAACTGTAGATTTAAATTGAAAGAGACATGATCATCTGTGCATGACCTAATGTTTTATTTGTAAGAATAAGGTGAGATGAATGTCACGTGAGTGCTAAACACTCCATGTAATATGTTTCATTAAAACATTTTAAAATCTATTCAACTAGAAAGGAGTTTAAAAATGTAAATTTAAAAACTTAAAAATACTGCTTTTGCTTTATTTTGAATCAAACAAATGGCAGGACAGTACAGTTACAATTTCATGATTATAGTTGAATAAGAAAAGACCATCATAACCAAATTAGGCCACATTTATTTTCATATTAAATATCTAGACACACGTAATTAGATAGAAACACACTTGTATAGATTTATTTAGTGAAAATACTTCCCAGAAAGATTATATATGTAAATAGAATTTGTCAAAATCAACATTTTCATGAGTGAATGCTCTGGTTCAGTTTAGTTTTTTTGAAAAGAAACCTTTTTATTTTATAAATGGTTTGTGTCTGCAATTTCAGAAGTTGGGACAAATAAATAGAGAGCTTAATGGAGTCTGTAGGAAGTTAAGATCAGTAGGTCACTGTCCATCTGCTGGACTTATCCTTTTCCTGTACTGTCTGATTGAGACATTAAATGGGAAAGTGGTGGTGATGGATGACATTGCCAGGAAAACAGAGAAGGATAAAGAGGTGAGGCAGAAAATAAAAACTGCCAAAGACAAATGAGAGAGAAAGAAAGTGGTATAAAAAGAGATGTGGAATAACAGCTAATGTAAGATGTGTACCGTATCATTTAAATCCTTTAGATTTAAGATGAGCATTTAAAAAAAAAAAAAAAAAAAAAAAAAAAAAAATATATATATATATATATATATATATATATATATATATATATATATATATATATATATATATATATATATATATCTTCTTTCTATCTCTTACTCATGTGTGGAAAAGTACAGCTGTTAAGAATGGTAACCTTGAGGGTGAGACAAGATATAAATAGCAGGACTGTCGTGTCATATTTGTTGCACTCTGCAGCAAACTCTGTGTTTCTGTACGACTGTCTGACCTTCTTACAAGAATAAAATCCTTAAAGAGCATTTGTTGAATTTGTCTTTTACCTTTGAGAGCTGTTTTTAAAATTGTCACGACAAGCTCCAGAGACATATCACAGGAATCACTCACACGCTTACAAACCCACAATAAATCCTTTACATAATCTGACATGGCTGGATTTAAAATTGAACTGGAAATTAAGTGCTGGTTTAATCTAGCCAAAGGAGAACTGCTTCCCCACAACTGAGCCTAATTTCTCCCAAGATTTTTCTCTCTCCATTCTGTCACAGGACTTTTGGTTCCTTGCCACTGTCGTCTCTGGCTTGCTTAGTTGGGGACACTTAATTTCTAGCGATTATTGTCAATTTGATTTCAGAGATCCTATTGAAACTGAGCTGATCTAGACAACGTCTCTGCATTCAATAATGAAATGCCTTTAGCTGAAAACTAAGTGCTTAATCTTGTCATATACTGACCAATTTGACACTGTTCAGTTTGACATAATATGTACTGTTAAAAGCGCTACATAAATGTAGGTGAATGATTGATTTATTGATTAACAATTAAAAATTGTCCAGTATGCTTCAGTCTTTACACACTGGGATGAAATGTTGGCTATCATGAAAAGTAGTATGATTAGTGGTAATACCAGCGTATTTAAGAAGGCTAGAGTAAGCAGCACTATACTCCCTAATGAAAACAGATGTGCAACTGGTGTTTATCATAGCAAAAGCAATATATATGAATTTGGTGGCCAGGAGCACCAGAGTTTATGGTGGTCATCTATAGCATCTGTAGCATTAATTCTGATGGCTTGTCTTGAAGAACTAAGACAGTTATGGCATTAGTCTTAAAAGGCAGCACATTGCAAGACAATCTTCTGCCAGAATTTCATTAGGTCAAATTTAATCACAATAGCAATTAATCAACTTTTCGGTGAACATGTTAAACCAGCAATCAAAGATATAGATTTAGCCTAGGATTAAATAAATTGTTTAGAATTTTCAAAATTTGCCTCAGGTGACTAAACCGTGGCCAAAATTGCATCATGTGAGATTGGCTAAAGGCTTGTCAGTAATCAATCAATGTTATGATTGGCTAATGTCATTGCACAGGAAACAGCATCAATGCTCATTTGATATTGCATGTAAATGTTTTGACAGCATGATAAAAATAAATCTGTCATTTCCAGACAAAGCATTATTAAATCTTTTACTTAAGGTTTGTGCTGCAGCTGCAGTCAGATCTAGTAGGGCTGCATCGTGTTGCAACAAGTGTTTATTTGTGAACTCAAAATGAGCCAAACAATGCTCCGACATGATCTGGGATATTATTAAAATATTACCAACAATTAAGACTTTATTTGCAGCCAGTATTAGAGAATCAGCAAATTCTTTAATGAAATCTATGCTGTGCCCTGGTGGCCTGTATACAGTAGCCAGTATAAACATGACAGGGTTTTTTTCCACTAGCACATGATTCTATAGATAATGTTATATGCAGCATCAAAACTTCAAATGGGGTATACTTAAAGCCTGCACTCTGAGAAGTATTGAGAATATTGTTATAAACTGTAGCAACACCTCCCCTTTACCTTTTAGACATGGCTAATTTTATAGCAGTAATTTTGGGGGGTAGTCTCATTTAAAGTAATGTATTCATCTGGTTTTAGCCAGGTTTCTGTCAGACAGAGCAAATCTGGGTTCTGATCTTTGATCAAATCATTTATATAAAGTGCTTTTGCAGAAAGGGATCTAACATTCAGCAAGCCAAGTTTTATCATTTGCTTCTTTGTATTATAAATTGTTTTTATTTGTTGAACATCAGTTAAATTATTGCTTTTAATTTGGTTTGGTCTTTCTCTCGGTTTAGCCAGTCTGTCTGCTTCCTAAGCTCTAAGAATATATGCCATATTTCTTGATAGAAGAGCGGCACCATCCCAGAAGGGATGAAGACCATCTCTTTTTAACAGGTCAGGTCTGCCCCAGAAACTCATTCAATTGTCTATAAAACCTATGTTATTCTGCGGGCACCACTTAGACATCCAACCATTGAGACCCAGCAGTCTGCTGTGAATCTCATCACCCCGATAAGCAGGGAAGGGACCAGAGCATATTACATTGTCTGACATTGTACTTGCAAATTCACAAACCTTTTTTAATGTTATTTTTAGTGATGGCCGACTGGCGAAGTCGAACATCATTAGCGGCGACGTGAATAACAATCTTATGGAATTTATATTTAGCATTAGCCAGCACTTTTAAATTTGACAAGATGTCAGACGCTCTGGCTCCTGGTCAACATGGTGGCTGGTGGCTCTATTTTCACGTTTCGTACAATAGAATCGCCAATTATTAAAGCACTTTCATCAGGTTTCTCAGGGGGTGCGTTATTTTTTTTTAATTTATAAAAACTTTTTGTGTTATTTTTAACCCTGAGCTTCTGATTCTACGAATTAAGCAGCAACATTTGTAAGAAATGTACCATAAGATGAGAAAGTGAGAGACCAGCCAGCAGAAACATATTTTAGTCTAGAATATGTGGTCTAACACTTAATACAATGTGCAATTTACTGTTAACTTTACTGTTTTGTTTGTTATTCTTTAGAAAGTCATGATTTCATGTCTCCTTCCTACAAGAGGAAATGCTCTATGGCATTTGTTTTGTGTTTAATGGTGTGCAGTATTCAGTGGATGGCGGCATCTAGACAAACCAACATAGAAACTATAATGGTACATTTCCACTTAGTAAAAACTAAAGAAAGCAAATATTGTGGCTGAACGGTTTATTTAATTTTGCACTGTCACAAATGGTATTTAAAAGCACACTTTTTGCATTCCTATGCAAAACATGCCACATTGTTGTTCAAAAAACAAAAGTGGTGCAGTCTGACATAATAATATCATTGCATGGGGTAGCTGATTGGTTCATTTTGTATCAGCAGCCAATGAGCTTACTTCTGAACATTCAAACACTTGGCTAATGCTCGATGTAGCAGTTGCAGTGCATTTCAGAAATCTTTACCTTCCCTAGCTCCAACTGTATAGATATGTAAATCATGTATGCCATTTGTGGCTATTTCATATATGTTATATGTGCAGCAGCAGCATCTTACATGCTCACAGCAGCAGTGTTGGTAGTGGCACCAGAAGCACAGCAGATCTGTTCCGCAAAAGATAAACACATTAACATTTCCCTCCGAGAGTTGCCATGCAGAAATATATTTTATGTTTTATGTCAAAAACAGAACAGCCTAATTGGGTCATTTGTCAGCTTTACACAGTCTGTTTCACGTTAACACATCACAAGACTATAATTTATTCCACTCAAGTACTGGAAGTACTGGAGTGATCATTGATGACCAGCTAACTTTCACTGAGCACATTTCAAAAACTGCTCGATCTTGTAGGTTTGTGTTTTTCCTGATGTTGTACAGCAGACCGTACTTATCAGAACACGCTACACAGATCCTCGTCCAGGCACTAGTCCTGAGTAGACTGGATTACTGCAACGCCCTCCTTGCTGGCCTCCCAGCCTCTACAACCAGACCTCTTCAGATGGTCCAGAATGCAGCGGCAAGGGTGGTCTTCAACGCAACCAAGGAGGGCCCACGCCACACCCCTCTTCATTAGTTTACACTGGCTTCCTATAGATGCCCGCATCAAATTCAAATCCCTGATGCTGGCCTACAGGACAATCACAGGCTCCGCTCCCTCGTACTTACACTCACTAATTGAATCATATGTTCCCTCTAGGTACCTACGCTCTGCAAACGAAAGGCGTCTTGCAGTGCCTTCACAAAAAGGTGCAAAATCACTCTTGCGCACCTTCACCTGGTCTGTTCCTCGCTGGTGGAATGATCTGCCCGTTGCCACTAGGGCAGCAGAGTCACTAGCAATCTTCAAAAACCAACTCAAAACTCATCTTTTTCGTTTGCACTTGACCCAACATTGATAGCACTCTCTTCCTCTCCTGCTCCTTCCTATCCTTTTCTTGTTTAAAAAAAAAAAAAAAATAAATAAATAAAATAAAATAAAATAAAATAAAATAAAAAGACTTGTGTCTGCGTTAGATAAGACAAGACCCCACTCAAGAGCACTTATGCACTACTGCCCTTTGCTGATATTAATTTGCTTCTATATGCCTACCTCATTTGTACGTCGCTTTGGATAAAGGCGTCTGCTAAATGACTAAATGTAAATGTAAATGTAAAGTACTGCGGAGTCAATCATCATAAATAAAAGCTGTATTCATTGTAATTGAATGAAAAAAACACCAGTACTATTTATTGAACAATACCATCTATTGTAACAAATTTAACTTTTATTTAATATCAGAGCGGTCCAAAATTACATTTTTAGAAACAAAGGTCTTTCAAAACCTAGACTTGGTCTCTAAGGCCCTTTATGTGGCTTTCAGATAAGGCTTTAACACTAGCCCAGCATTTCCTCAAAAACAAAATTAGGGCATTTATCTGCACACCAAGCGTTTCCAACAGTCAGAAAGAAAACACTCGTACATCAAGCAGAGCTGGCAAAACTGCAAAATGACTTATAGTATTCATTTTATGAGAGCCATTAGCTGAAAAAAAAACCTGGATTTATACACAGGTTTCAGTGTTCAAGAGACATTTCTTATTATTATAAATGTCAGCAACACTTGTGCTTAGGTGTGTGTGATATGATGACTTTTGATCATAAACACAACATACAGTTACACTCACTGGACGCTGCACTTTTTTGCAATCATAAAAGTAGGCCTACATTCAAGCTCATTATATTCCATGAGCTTTAAATCCTTGCAGTTAAACATTTAATTTACATGCTTTTTTGACATGCACGTTGTCTGAGCACATACACCTGTAGCGTTTGTACACTGCAAAACCTGTCAAAGCTAATTTATGGACTAAGTTTGCGCTGTGTTCAGGGCCATTGTTGGCGTGTTGTTATTTTAAGTAACTGAAAATAGAAACTGAAAATAGACTAAACTCAGCTAAACTCTTTGCAAACCTGGTCTAAAGTCTAAAGTAAATAGCACAATTTTTTGTGTGTGCGTGTGTGTGTGTATTTAAAGAGCGTGTTAGTAGAAAAAGCACCTATAGGCGGGTCCACAATGCGTGATCACTTTGCTTATTACAATCTTTGTAATCTCCTCAGATGACAATGTATATGCCTAACAAACATGGTTGTTATGATCACAGGCTGTATGGATGTAATTATATGCAATACACAAAGCTTTTCCCTCACTTTTGTAACACCCAGCTTTTGCAAGGTTCCGTGAAAACATTTCAATTTTTATTTTCTTTTTACTCCCTGAAGAAGTGTAACGGTTCTGCTTTGAGTGGGAATCGAACCCAGGTCTACTAGACTCAGTGCTCTGTGTAGACAGGCTGAGCTAACTTCCCAACAAATGAATTCAGGTGCAGAGGTAGCAAAAGCCAGAGTCAAAAAGTCTTCAAAAATAAATCAAACTTTACTTGAGGAAAAGTCCAACAAAACAGGAATCAGTGACTCCAATAAACAGGGAAAAACAAAGTAGACATGATAGTCAAAAACATAAACTCAAGACAGACTTATCTCACAGTTGACACTGGAAACCAAGGCTCAAGACTGAACAAACAAGCATGGCACAAACTCATTAAATAGTGCTGAACACAGGTGTCACCTATCAGGGCAAACGAAAGGTGCTGTTCAGCAGAAGCCTGGAGAGAGGCGCCACCTGCTGACTAGGAGGTGTATTACAGTCCAGTGGTGAACTCTTACAAGAAGATACCACAGGTTCATCAAGTTAGCTGAAATGATCCACCCTTAATCACTTAGTGTAGTATAACTAATGTAATTTGTCTTTAAAGATTTGATTAACTATAAAACTTATGCAGTTATGTTAATTCAGAACTTTGTTGTCATTGGACAGAAATAATACCACAACAAGCTAATGTATATGTATATGTTAATTGCAACAAACAAATGTACAGAGTTCCTTTTTTATTAGTGGCTAAAAGAATATTCTCAAAACAACCTAAGAGGCTTAAAAAAAAAAACGTATGTCTTATTGAAAAAAAAAACTTAATCTGTCCTTCATATTTTAGCCTTTAAACAATTTTTAAGTCAAAAGTATCTGTATTATATTATTTTAAACAGTTATCAATGAATTATTATATTAAAATGTAAATAATCTTAGTGTTTTTGTGCTTTTTATAATGCATTAGCTTATTGTTGATCCACTGGTTCAACCTTAAAAATACGTAGCAAAGATAGCAGATGGGCTCACTGAAAAAGCTCATTTGTTTTCTGCCAGCAGGTTTCACTTTCAGAAATGCAGAAATATAGTAAATCCCCCAGTAACATGCATTACACAAAGCTGACTTTGAAAAGTGCAGCGCTTAAGTTTATTCAGTGAATACTTCATTCAGATACTTGAGGGGGTCGCCTGGTTTTCAATAAATCTATTATAGCTACTTAAAACATGACAATAGTGAAAGTGAAAATTAAATGAAAAGGTTGAATGGCTGTTGTAAATTTAGTCCTGCACATGTTGTTTTTACGTTACGTTTTTATGGGTTTGTTTAGCGATGCAAATCATCTATCACACACAACTCTATGTAACAATGTATAGGGATACTTTAGCTGATGCTTTCTCATTAAATTCATATGATTTCATTAATTCAATGGGATGTATGGGCACAGTGGGGAATACCAATATTGTTTACGTCATGAGCAATTCAGTTCTCTTTTACGAATCAGTAGGTGAATGTGTGGCCGTCAGTCAGTTTTATTCATCCACAGGCATTCTCCCATTATTTTTCATTATTTTGAAAGTCATACACTATTGTTGCCCTTCGACTGAAATTTACAACCAAATATTACACTACAAGACATCTTATTAGTATTTTATTTTCTGAACTGTGTATTCCAAGTTGTCTTGCAATAAAAGCACCAATAGCTCACCAAGTGCAACCATTTGTACATATAAAATAATCACAACGTCTTCAGTATTGAATTTTCAATAGAACTGAAATATCTTGAGAGAACATCACATAAGCAACATAAGATTTCCTTTTTTGTATGATTTCATAAGATTTCCTCACCATTATTGTTTCCTTTGATTGGTAAATTGTCTATATTATTATACTTTCTTTCAACAATCAATCAATCACTTTTATTTATATAGCGCATTTAACAATACAGATTGTGTCAAAGCACCGAACTGTATCAAATAGGAGAATAGAGTGATAGTAAGTATAATTGACAAGATTAAGCACTTAAGTTTTAGTAAATGCAGAGATGGTCTGTGTAATCAAATCAATCATAATCACTAGAAATTATGTGTTCCCAATTAAGCAAGAGTTAAAGTTAATGAGATAATTAAGAGGCTATTTAAATGATGATTGCACATTAGATGAACACTTACTGTTATTGACTATTACACAGAATCAGTTGCTGATTAAATTTATGCCACCATCATGGAGATCGGTCTATGACATAGTTGAGCTCTTGACCCTTTTACTAAAGTAACTGCAATGTTTTTTTCATAGCAAATATTTGTGTATTGCTAAATCAAACCTTGAAGTAGCAGATGAGATTCATAATGGGAGCTTTTAGTTTGGTATTACCCAGCATTCATTGCAGCGTAAAGCATTTTGTTTATTGTCACCCTTGTTAATTCATATACTGGTTCTTGTGTGTCTAAATAATACTGGAGTTCAAATTGTTATACGCATTACATAGAATTAAAATTGATGAACTACTAGAATGTTTGCATGCTTTAGTTTCACAGGGTTGACTACAAAAATATATATATTTAGATTGTAATCGATTGATTAAAATTGCTCAACTGATTAAAAACTAAGATTTGACTCTGGACCCAGATATAACACTGGTTATCCAACCTTTTAACATAATATTTTAGAAACCTGTGTAGCCGAGAGAATATCAATGTTAACTAAAACAAACACCAGTCTCTAATCTCCATGCTGGTATCATTTTAACCAATGAAAACATCAACATCTGATCCTCTGTAATTCTCCATAACAGCTGGTGTTCATCACTAATGCACAATCATTACTAAATTAAACACTTAAGTATCTCATCAACTTTAACTGTTTGAAAGTCCTACCTCTGCTCAATTTATTAAATACTAGGACTCAATATTTGTCACAGACACTGGACTTATATATAACACTGATTCCACCTAGTGGCAATAAAAGAAAACACTTTTCTTCTGCAATTTCTTAACCAAATATGTATTAAAAAAATAAAGAAAAGTGTGTGTGACAGCATTCGTGGCAAGATTGCTAAGTCGATCCAGGTGTGTTTATATGATTGTACATGTTACATGTAGCAAACAGTAGAGAGAGGCTAAACTTTTCACACCAAACATTTCATACTTTCATAGTAGTAAAAAGAAAAGAAAAGAATACATAAATTATATCTAGTCTTTTTAGAAAAATAATTAATAACTCTTTTCTTTTGATTTAAAATTAAAATATGGCCCAGACATGTTCCTGCCAGGTTAGATTCAATATTCAACACTTGTTCAGTCACTTAACTTCACAAGGTTTTTTTATATGTTTGATCACACACAAAGGTGTGTAGGAATATACTAAACCAGATCTCTGTTTTTTTTCAATTGAGATTGTATATTGTTTCATATCAGTTTCACTTTACAGTTATATTTTCATGATTTATGAAAAATATTAAATATAAAATAAAATTATTTTAATATTAAAAATAAAAATGATGAATATGTACAGCACATACAATTACTCACTTAAGTTTCTCTAGCCCATCAATTCCTCTAGTTCATTTATCCAGTCATACGAAAACTCCTCTTCAAAATCCCTGCAGTCAGGAGAGTACAGTCAGATTTATAGTAAATAGTAGGCTAGTTGGAGATATACAGAATTGCTAACAGAAGAAAAACAAGAGAAAAGTCTCGGCAGGCTCATTGACTGATGTCATGGGATCCTGCTCGGAAGCCCAATCGCCTCTGATCTTTAGAGAAAAGACCAATAGGAATTGGCTAGTGATATTTGCATGTCTAGCCCCTCCCCCGTACATATGGGTATATAAGTTGGTGGCATGCAACCACTATTCCGGTTTATGCTGAGGAGCCAAGAGCTTACCTGACTCCCAGCATGGATCAAGGTTGTGGCAAGAGTCACGTAACATCTCCATCCACAAGTAACGGAGACTTTCCCTTTCAGTTAGTAATTATGACATTATGTTATTGGCTGACGTCATGGGGTCCCTATGGAAAACGCCACAACCTTTACCACATCATGTAGTTGAGGCATAAATGCTGACAGGCTAGCGTGTCAGACAAATGGGACTCAACACGTAACCATCCCAACGCCCTGGGGGCCGGCTGGAGCAAGCCTGCCAGGGATGCCTGATTCTTCAGAAGCATAGGTTGGGGGTGTTGCACACTAAATAGCAATGAGGATACAGAAGATGGAATGGGGGAAACACGCTGGGAAAAAACGTTGGGAAAAAAAAAAGGCAATTCCTAATTGCTTTCTCTAAAGATCAGAGGTGAATGGGCTCCTGAGCAGGTTTCCATGCCTCTGGTCAATGACATAATGTCATAGTGACTGACTCACGTGTCTTCATCATCTGAGCGTGGCTCCAGTCTGCTGTAGTCTGTGATTATCTCCTCAGGGCCGTCCACTTTGTCTCCATGCTCTGGGGTCAGAGAACATGATGACAAAATAATCAGATTATGCACAAGCACTACATGTGAAACATTTATTTTAAAGTTAGCACATTACCAAATAACATTTGAACATACTGCTAGATAAATATAAAAAGAAGTATAAACAGATGAGAAATCTTTTATAAAAAATTAATGTTGCAAAATTATATCCCATGCATGGGTTGTACTCTGGTGCGGCTCCAGTGGCGGATGAATCTAAAGTTTTGAGGTGCATGTGTAGCTGTCAGTCACTGCACCAGTGGGAATCCTGTACATAGTAATCACAGATTCTAAAATACACCTTAGAATATGTGACCCAAATAAGGATTTTCACCGGATATTGTCATCTGAACAAGTAATAGGTCTGCCACTCTAACCACTGACCAACTGAGGGGATAAAAACATTACAATAATTCATGCTACCAATGGTGATTAAATCAAACGATTAATTAGCTCTTATCACATCAAACCCTGCAAATTATTATTATTGCTGTACTTTATTAACAAAGTTATTGTGTGACTGAGTATAGTGTGTCTTAACATATAGATTTCAATTCTGTACAGTCTAATCTCTTAATTTTTCATCAACAATTCAAATTTTTATATTAAGAAATTCCTTTAACCCAAAAAGCATACTGCTCCCTTGTTTTTTTTTAATACAAGTATAAATGGAATAAAATTTAATTTCACTCAGATTATTCCAGCTGCTGTGAGAGTAGGCTATAATTAAACAATGCGCCTCCTGCTGAATCCTCAGCCAAATGAGGCCATAGCCTGTACTTGCAGGGACAGCTTCATTGTCAGCTTCATTCGATGTAATAATTTGGTGTTATGCTCGAATCCGCAAAAAAAAAAAAAAAACTACCTGTACCACTCAAATTAGAAAACATTTTTACAAGCTAATCATTGTGAATTGGGCTAAAGTATGGCAATAGTTTTGGACAGTGACTGGTTATGTACTTGTTTATATAACAATTGTGGATCATTTTTGACAAAAAAAAGTTACATACAGCAGCTTTAACTCTGCTGTTATTAATGTGTATAACTCTGTGTCCTGATGTATCTGATGTGTGCAGACTGACCATCTCTATGTAAAGTGTATGTCTCAAAGCCATAGCAGAGCTGCGCTTTCTCCAGAGCACTCAGGAGTCTCTCAGGTGGATCTTTGTCCCATTGTTTCCTCACTCGTCTTTCCTGGGTCTTCGTACACTCAGCTTCTATAACACAGCAAAAGAATGCAAAATTTGCTTAAGTGTAATTATGCATTTAATTTATTGAGTTTTATATTAATTAACAACAAGTACTTACTATATGGTTAAAATCAGGGTTTGGTTTATGGGAATTTTACATGGTTTGCGGTTAATACTATAAGCACATGTAACAAGGACATTGTAAAATAAAGTTTTAACTAAACAACTACCAAGATATATATCCAATAAACAGGGTAATACCATTCTACGTATTAGTTGTACAGTACCTGAAATGCGACCAGTTAGTTCTGCATTTTCCATACTACCAGTGGAAATGATGTCAGCATTTCTTAGGACCCCCAGCACAGTATTACAAGTTCCGACTGCCCATCTCTTACGAGAAGCTGGGTCATCAATGCAGTTGTTTTCCAAAGTGGACTGTTCTACTTGCATAGTTCCTGATCACAAATGAATAAATGAATTGTTTTCCTTTTCTTTAGCGTGTTATATAGCAGTTTGTGCATGTACAAGATTTACAGAATTTAAATCTACTTATAGTTACAAAGCTTAAAGTCTCCCACATAAGGATTTTTTCTATCTAAAAAAGAAGGCTTATCCAGACTGGACTAAAACACTTTATTAAAACATGCCTCCACATGTCTAGGTGACCATGTGGTAATATTTGCATAATTCCACCCAAATGCTGCCGCTTTAGAATCAGTGATTGTAAGTTTGTTTTGTTATTGGTATTTCTAACTATTCAGCAGAGTTTTGCGTCACATTGTGTGTTTTTGTGTGTTTTTGTGTGTGTGTACACAAAATAATGATCTTTAAAATAGCATCATATGACCCCTTTAATCAGTTAGGTTGATTTACTACAGGTTTTACCTAAAATTGGCAGTTAGTTAATGTGTAGCAGATCTGCTAGTGCTAGTGACCTTCAGTGGTAGTTGTGATCACTAAACTCTTCTGTCCTAAAAACATGGCCACTTCCTCTCCTTTCTCTCTCCTCCAGTGGTGTGTTCGTTCTTGCACCAGTTCCTTATTCTGCACAGCAAAACAGAGAGAAATAAAGAGGTACTTTAATATAATTTACAAACTAATTTACAGGTCTTATTTAACAAATAAGAGTGGTAAAAATCTTTTAAAAAATTTTAACTACATGTGCTACACA
This sequence comes from Puntigrus tetrazona, assembly GCF_018831695.1. Taxonomy (NCBI): domain Eukaryota; kingdom Metazoa; phylum Chordata; class Actinopteri; order Cypriniformes; family Cyprinidae; genus Puntigrus; species Puntigrus tetrazona. The sequence continues at coordinate 2,743,705 of NC_056713.1, forward strand.
TTTTAACCACTGGTTCTTAAAAAGATTTTCTCTGTATATTTTGTAAATATATATTCTGTGTAAAACTATTTTGAACTGCCAGTTCTTAAATATCATGAGTTTTTTATGCGGGGAGTAGCAACACATTCCATTTTTTCCCAAATTAACTTTGCTTTGTCAACAATTTAATTGAATAATGAGTTGATGTACCTCTGGCACCAAGTGTTTATGCAGCAGTCGAGACACACGGTGAGAGCTGAGGATTGTGTGTACTGATGGTCTGTCTTTAGGGTTAGTCTTGAACATGTTTTTGATGAGGTAATGTAGCTCATAGGAGAAGTGACTGGGTAAAGGTGTATATGCCCCACGACACACCTTCAAGATCAAACTCTTCCAGCTACATGACTGAAACTATTGAAGGGAAGATTGAAGGAATATGTGTTTTTGATGTTACACACTCCAAGGCTGATGATACATGGGGCAACATTTTAAGCAATGTTGCTGGCCTGCTTTAGGCAATCAACAGGCAACCAGGTAAGACACAGGGCCAAAGAATGATCTACAATTTCCAGATAGAAATTTGTTACCCATTACCAATGGCAAAGTGCTGAAGCAACAGTGCTCAAAAGAGCTGCCTGGCAAAACTGCTCAAAAGGTTGCCCCATGTATGATTAGCCCAACATTTTACATTGTTTGATGTAAAAGCCATTTTTATTCAGGATTTTACGAGGAAATTACCGGGTGTTGGAGTGTGCAAAGTTCATACAATACACAGCCAAGAGACCAGATGTCACTGTAATATACACACATATTAGTACATATGTAACCTGAAATGTAAAGCTGATGTCAAATTACAGGGAATTGCTGTAAAATCAGGAAAACTTCACCTTTTATTATTGTAAGGTTTGTTGTCCCATATTTCTGGAGACACATAATATGGAGTACCCACATAGGTCTGAGCATATGCTTTTCCACTAGCAGAAATGCATATAAAATTACTGAAATTCTAATATTTGTGCACAGAATTGTAAACGCCAAAATGAAATGACACATAAATACATACATTGGGTAAAAATTGCTGAATACCTGTTTAGAGAACATGCTGAACCAAAATCCCCCAATTTCACACTTCCACTCTCTGTCAAGAAAATATTCTGTAATGAAAATGAATAGCAATCAAATTGTGATGGTATAGTGAACTGATAACACTGGCCTTACCAAAACCAAACACAGTAATTATACAATTTGAGAGCAAAGACCAAGATCAAGCATTAGATCTTCTAAATGTTCAGATACCAAGTTAATGAATTATGAATTAATAAAAATAAAAAATTAAAATCATGCTTATTATACAAGATTAATAAATAATTAGATTATCAAAATTTGCACCTGAATCCCTTCATCAAACATTGGCATGGTTGGTATAATTATAGTACTGCATTTCACCTTTGTAGTGCAGAATAGTTAGGCTAAAAATGTATATGCAAGCAAATAACTTTGGGCTTTCCTTCTTACTACTTTTTATAAACTATTTTCCTCTGCAACATGACTAAATATTTTTTTAAAAAAAGGGGAAAAAAAAAGTCACCAAACATAACAACATTTACCTTTGATTTTAAATCCCTGTGAAGTACTCTCTTGTCGTGAATGTGTTTGGTGCCCAGACACATCTGTGCAAACCACTTCAGGATCTACAATAAACAGATGATGATAACAACATAAACTGCAATAAAATAACATAGAACGTTTGGGATTTCAAGGAATAAGGAGTTACTATCAATATTAGTACTCATTTTTTTTGTCATACCACGTCCTCTGTGAACAGAACATTTTTTTGCTGTCTTATCCTTTGAAGAAGATCTCCACCACTGCAAAACTGCATTACAATGTAAAGATGACCATCAGCTGAAAAGAAAAGATTTATGAAAAGAGATGTTTATGACTGTCAGCCTTATGAAATTTATGTCATTTGCATTATATAAAACACCCTGACAGACCTTCAAATGACTCTTTAAATGCCACAATGTTTGGATGTTTCATTCTGGACAGTAGCACAGCTTCTCTTCTGCTGTTTCTTATCCCAGAATCAGCCTATGAATCAGTACAGGAACATTTTACAAGTATGATTATAATAAAAACTGTTTTTTTTAATTATTCTTGTTTTAATTATGAGCTTTCGTTACCTTTGGCAGTCGTATTTCCTTCATAACATATTTTTGCTCTTCATTTACTGGCTGAACCAAAAGAGCTCGACCGAAAGACCCTTCGCCAATGACTTTCTCTACTGAATATTGATCCATAATAGCAACTTAAAAATGACACAGAAAAAATATTTCTGTATTTTATAAATAATTTTTACCAGTACGAAACTAGATTAAGGATATATTAAGGATAGCATCACCATTGTTTCGGGTGTAAAAGCAATAGTATCACTTCCGTATTGTTACATGACGTAATGATGACGCTTTTGACCTGTGTAGCGTAGACCGCAACCTCCCATTCCACTTCCCATACAAAACAATATGACATTAGGTTCAATGAATACTAAATAAATTAACTGGGTATTGATAAAGGTCTCTCAGTGTTGTGTAACCGACTATTTCGCTATGTCTTCGCTATGAACTCCCACCAGTATCATGTTTAAAATATTATCCATACAGCTGCTCAAATAGCGCCTAGTCACCCGACAGCCGCTTCTCTTCTCAGCGCTGTTTGAAATGGGCCAGTTACAGATGTCTATAATAACTTACGTTTTTTTTTTTTGTTATCTATTTGAGAGGTAGGCAATGGTTCTGTCATAGCCGTGCCCAAATTTAGTCCCTAGATGGCAGGAATAGTGTGTAGTTAGATATAACAAATCCTTGGTGATTTCCTACCCTGAAGCCTATTATCATTATAGAGAGCATGTGCTTATTGTTTGAAAAAAGTAAATTTGATCAGTAATCAGCATACCAAAATTACTGCAGCTATTTGAAACTGAAACTGCCAATAGGGGCATCAAGTCACCTTCTTTTCCACTAATCATTCATTTAATGGATTTGTTCAAATGGCTGATTAATTACTGTGAAGCAAACATTCGCTCTGTAAAATTTTACCAATTTTTACCCAAATTTACCAAATTTTACCCAATTTGACTATTTGGGGTGAAATTTTCATTCCCTGTGTTACAGATTGTCAGAAACAGCAAGTCTGCTCCCACATTCATATTCTTCCCTTAACGAGTTGATACATATCTGTCCCATCTCAGTGCATGAATTTAGAACACTTCCATGTTTTCCATATTTAAAGGCGGTTACATGAGCAGTTACACAAGTATGGTGACAATAAAACATAGCAACATAGATTTTCAAAGCAACATATGGCAGAAGAACACTTCGCAGCACTCCGACTGCCATATGTTATAGTTATCATCTTTTACCTGCTATATGTTATAGTTATCTTTTATCTTTAAACAGTGAAAACGTAGAAGTGTTTGGTGGCTTCTAAATTCATGCCTGTTTGGTACCGAAAGATTGAATGGAGCTAAGCCAGGAGTGTCCAATCCTGCTCCTGGTGATCGACTGTTCTGCAAAGTTCCCGGAAGTCATTCAGCATCATAGAGAAGTAGCAGAAGAGGTCGATTTGACTAACTTTTTAAAGGTAAGACACATATAAAATATGTATAAAATAAAATTGTATATTATCAGCACAGCTACTCAAATTACCTTGTGCATTATAACTGATTATTATTAGATTATTCTTTATTTAATTAATAGATTTATGGGATGCTATTCATTCTCCTCATGCAATTTTATTTGTCGTTGTGTAATTAAGGCTTTTAAATGTGATTTCTGCTCGTGGGGAGTTATTTAATAGACTTAAGTGAGAATAAAAAGTTTAACATATTATAATTATTCATTTCAAAATTATATTGCTGTATTTTATACTGCACCGTGTTGAAGGAGCAGATGCCACAGCACTGAAATGTGATGGAGCATCACTAAACTATTTCTCATGTTTTTTCTTCTTCTCTATCTTGCTCAGAGCAATAACCACCTGAAGACACCCTGTAATGAGATATAACCCTCATAAGGAGTCTCCTCACAGGGTTTTGACAAGTCGTTCCCTGTTCGCTGTGTGTTCCCATGTATGATTACATCCACATTTTGGTGTAATCTATAAACTGCCCCTGCTGACTATATCCACTCTCTTATGAAGACTTTAAATGACACAGCATGTAAAGAGATGACGCCAGCCTTTGAGAAGACTTCAGATGAAGTGGACTCTGAATGCACGTACAGAACAACAAAATTTTCCTTGCATTGTAACCAACATGATCACATTATGTAACCATTGCTTTAATTTGTTGATTGTTTAAATGTATCTTTGAAAAAATTACGTTACTTGATTTATATTTCCTAATTTAAAAAATGTTTTCCTCTCTAGACCAGAATGGAAACCATACATTTACCTTTCTGTGAGTGACAGGAGCACTCCCATGCAGCACAGCACACTATAGTGGAGACTGTTCAAGGACAAAATGCTTTATAGTATGTTCTATATTGTAAAATATATGATTAAATGTGTAAGAATGTTTTTACATTTGAATATACTACAAACATATTTTTATATATTAATAACTTGGCCTGTACAAGAATCAAAATCACTGCTGCATGAAGAATGCCAGTAAAGACTTTCTCCTCACTGCATACGCTTGTTCTCGAACACACAACACATAGACTGCGTGCAACCCCACCTGTGAAGTAGTTCAGGAGGGGAACAACACAGCCCAAAATGCTGCCAGCTCCCGCTTTTGTCTTCACTCATAAATGGTAATTAGGTAAGACACATACTAAAGACTGACATACACACACAGAGCACATCGCTGAATGACAAAAAGCTGAAGCCAGCTGCACTCCACATGCTCATATGCTTCCTGGCCAATGATGTCATCCGCCCATGACGTCTATTCTCATCTATTAGACTATTCTCACGTTTCTGTGAGCTTGTATGTTGATACGGCGTTCTAATATGTCTCAGACGTATGGAAGGCCATTGAGGTCAAAACATGTGGCACTAACACGTTAACACGCAATTAAGTTAACACAGTGTATGCAAATTACACAAAAGGTTAATTACCCAATTAACAAACAGAATTATGTAGACTTATACTGTATCATATTTAAACATTAATATTTGTTTACTGACACTTAAAAATATCATATCATGTTTTCATAATTCAACTGCTATCCATAATATTGGTAAAAGGGCATTTTGTGGTTCCAGACATATACAAGTCTAGTTCCTAGTTTAAAGTAGACTCAATACATGTGCTTTGATGAAGGGGAAGGACACAACAACAGGTATGTTCCCACCGCTTTACGTCATCGCATCATGCAGTGGATTCACACCTCCCTCTATGCTGGACATCCAGGCATTTCTCGTACAAAACGCATTCTGGTGGTCTGAGATGATCAAATATATCACTGTTGGAACTTCTATTCTTGTTTCGTACTTTTATTGACATTATTGTCTGATATATCAATGTTATTTTGAAGAAATTGTGTGTGTGTGTGTGTGTGTGTGTGTGTGTGTGTGTGTGTAAAGAGTCTGGCATAACGGCCACAAAGAACAGGAAGCTGTTCGCAGCTTCTACCTTGCTGAACTCGCGCTCATGCAGATTCCATCTAACTGGCATTTAATCAGGATCAAGCACACACAGAAACGAATGTTGCCTATTGTAATCCTTCTATGGGTGTTTCTGTTTCTGTATGTATAAATAAAGATGTGTGAGGGGCTGCGTTTCAGAAGCAAACTGAAGAGAGCTGGACTTTGTCACAGATCTCCCCGTCTCCAATAATTTCAAAACTATACTAGAAATTATTGACCACCTCATGCCAATGAAAGGACTTCCCACTGCCATGGAAACAGCTCAATCTCTCTTCTACCATGTGTTCAGGGTTTATGGACTCCCAGAGGACATCAAGGTGATCAAGGTACCCAGTTCACCTCTCAGGTATGGAGGGCTTTCTGCAAACACCTGGATATCAATGTATGTCTGACATCAGGCAACCATCCCTAGTCTAACTGACAAGTGGAGCAGTTAAACCAAGAGATTGTGCGCTATCTTTGTATGTATTATAGGCAGAGCAACATAGATAGTCTGAGTTCCTGCCCTGGGTCGAATATGCTCAAAACTCGCTCAGTCACTCTTCGACGGGCCTCACCCCCTTCCAATGCATCCTGGGGTTCCAGCCCCCACTGTTCCCATGGTCTGGGGAACCCTCCTAGGTTCCCACTGTAGATGATTGGATCCGACATAGCAAGAGGGTGTGGGACAGTGCATATGTTTGTCTCCAGCGGGCTGTCCGAAATCAGGAAATACAAGCCAACAGACGATGTCGCCCACATCCTCCCTACCAACCAGGACAACAGGTCTCGCTCTCCACAAGGGACAGCAAGTTGCGGCTACCAAGCAGGAAGCTCAGCCCTAGGTATGTTGGCCCTTTTAAAATTCTTTAAAGAATTAATAATGTCACATATCAATTATAGCTTCCTGCTAACTAGCGTACCTCTCCGTCCTTCTATGTTTCCCTCCTCAAACCGATCCACAAGGAATCCACTCTCTGCTTTCTTCTACAGTCATTTCCTGGGACTTTAGTGGAGGTGCACACCTCAGAGGTGGGTGTAGGGCCCATCCTGTCACATAAGGGTGAGGATGGCAAATTACACCCTTGCGCTTTCATGTCTCACCACCTGTCAGATGCAGAGCACAACTACCACGTGGGGGATCGGGAGCTGCTTGCAGTCAAACTTGCCTTGGAGCAGTGGCTTGATCATCTGGGTTCCATCCGGAGTCTAATGGCCAGACGGAGCGGTTTAATCAGGATCTGGAGACCACCCTGCGGTGTATGGCATTTGGGCTGAATATGCCCACAACACCCTCCAGTCCTCAGCCACTGGACTATCCCCCTTTGAATGCCAGTTCACCCCCCAAATGATCCTCCGAGGAAGAGGTGCAGGTTGGTGTTCCCTCAACCCAGAGCTTTGTCTAGCACTGTCGGCTGACCTGGAGGAAGGCCAGACATACTCTCTTTCGGAGCTCCTGGAGCTACCAAAGTCAGACTAATTGCCGCTGGCAGACGGCCCCTAATTTCCAAGCTGGGCAAAAAGTTTGGTTAGCTACTAAAATCCTGCCACTCCGGGTCAAATCCAAAAAGCTTTCCTGGAAGTACATTGGACCTTTTTCCGCACAGCAAGGTAAATTTACCCTGTTTCTTATCGTTTATTTGTCCCTCGTTCCCTCAGAATTAACCCCACATTTCATGTCTCTTTGCCCCCAGACACAGATACCCTCCATTTCCCAGGATCAAGACCTGAGTTCAAGCCCAGCTTGTGACACATTGGGCCTATGTGCATTTCTGAACTAAGATGACATACTATTTTAACTGTAAAGTCAAAATTACAATAATAAAATTGTAAATTGTGTGAAGGTAATGTGATCATTACACTTACAATCTGAAAAAAACGTCTGTGGCATCCATGAAGTGTGTCATTCATGAAGAACAGCAATAAAAGGTTTGGTCACGTGTTTCTGAAACTTTTAATTGATACATTTCATGAGATTTCCCCTAGGGGACCCCATCTGGTATTGATGAAACATGCTTGGCAAATGCTCCACTATTTCAAATGTTCACTCAACACTCAAAATGCTGACTTTTTGACAGGTGATGACTTCTGCAAGCTGACAAATCTTCTCTTTATCACAGTCATATGATAAAGTTGAGGCTACTCTCTTTAAATTAAGGCTGTTGAACAGAATTTACAGAGCAAAGTATTTGCTAATATAGCCTAACCTCATCAGAAACGCTCAAATATAACCACAGTTCTGTTAGAAGCCTGTAAAAGTTGCATTACTATGAACACTGCGTGTTTTATTTCAGAATTATCACTGGTTGATAGAAAGCAAACTATTTTTTTTTGGACTATTTACTTGCTTTTTACCCATTGCCTGCTTACTTACCACGTCTACGGATTTGATCTCTAACTTGTTAACTGATTGGACTGTCTTTTGGTTTTGATCCTTTGCCTGCCTTCTGCATTCTGTCCTCTGTTTATCTCCAATAAACCCTGCATATAGATTCGAATGCTGCCTCCTTGCCCTCATTACAGTGACCTACTTTCTGTCTTCAGTTGATTGTGTCATTAGGTTCAGGTGTGTTTCGTTAATTCAGTAATTTCCTTCTGTGTATCTTGTTCCTGTTTGTTTGAATTCAGTTTGTCCAATCTTCATTGTATTAAGTGTGGTTATTTTCTGTCTGCCTGCCTGCCTGTAGCAGTGTTAATTTCTCCTTTGTGTAAGATTAAAAGCTATTATGATTTTCTTCTTGAGGAGTGCTCCTTCTCCCTGAACCACACCGTGGCAAATTCATATTGTTATTTTATTCCAAAAAATACCCCCATCCCCTTTGTACTTTTTCTGAAATATAACAGTAAAAATCGAAAGAGAGTTTGTGTCTCTGGTGTCATTATAGTGGGATCTAGCTTTATTGCATTTGATGTCTGCCACAATTTACCTTGTTTGTCTACTTTTGTAATTCCGCCAGTCATTGTTACTTATTGTATTTTCACTTCACTGTGCCTCTTACATTAGATAGTAGTCAGTAATAGCCTTATACTAGATTTGTAATAAGCTTCAATTAACATTTTACCCACCTGCTTAGATGGCTTACATCTGTAGTTTTTTTTTTTTATTAACCAAAAAGTAATGCAAAAGTAGTGTAAAGCATTACAAGCAGAGACAGTAATATTGTAATGTAACTAATTACTCTAAAAAGACAGTAACTAGTAATAATCATGTATTACAATTTGGAAGTAACTTGCCCAATTCTGTTGCCACCAAAAGCGCTAACTCCTCCTTAAAGGCAGATGCATCAGATGGGGTCAGCGTGTTTACAGTTTTAACATTTCATAATGTCAACTTTTTTTAAACTCAAATATTTTGGTGGGTGGTGATTTATGTGGCTCGTGGAATGGAAATGTTTACCGCCGATTCATCTGTAACTTCAGTCTGGTTGCCTCACCGTTACCTTCATTGTTAAGAGGCAAACCCGCCAAGCTCATGTGGCCCCAGAAGCTAAACAGGCTTTCATGTCCCTTAAAGACAAATTCATGTCAGCCCCTAAAGGCTTAAACCCCTGCCAAGCTCGTTGGTCTCTGTTTTTCACATGATTTCAATTCAGTGTCATGTACAGACCAGGAAGTAAGAACAGCAAGGCCAATGCTACGAGAGGGGCGAACATGCTGGATCTTGTTTACACAAACATTCCCGGTGTGTATTGTGCAGAGCTCTGCCCCCACCTTGTCTACTCAGATCACATTTCTGTTATGTTGATTCCATCATACTGCTGGGCCTGAACACCTCTCACTGTAACTGCATCCTGGATTTTCTGACAGGCAGACCTCAGTCAGTCCGTATCGGGAACAGCATCACCACACTGAACACTGGAGCTCCTCAGGGCTGTGTGCTCAGTCCACTGCTCTTCACTTTGCTGACTCACGACTGTGCAGCGATGCACAGCTCCAGTCATATAATCAAGTTTGCTGATGACACGACCTTGGAGGGTCTCATCAGCAAGAACGACGAGTCATCATACAGAGATGAGGTGCAGCAGTTTTCAACTTGGTGTACAGCCAATCTATCTCTGAATGTCGAAAAGACGATGAGTCTTTGACTTCAGGTGAGCAAAGAGTGACCAGTCTCTGCTGTCCATCAACTGATCCAGGGTGGAGGCCGTCAAGAGCATCAAATTCCTAGGTGTTCATCTGGAGGATAACTTCACCTGGTCAATCTACACCAGCTCTATCTAAAAAGCCCAGCGGACTTCTTGAGGAGGCTGAGGAAAGCTCATCTCCCTCCACCCATCCTGACTGTGTTTTACAGAGGGACCATTGAGAGCATGTGCACTTGAAGTCTGCATCTGCATGTGCAGATGCATCACTGCCTGGTTTGGGAATTACACCGTATCAGATCGCAAAACCCTCCAGAGGATAGCGAGGACAGCCAAAAAGGTCATTGGCGTCTCTCTGCCCTCTATCACATTTACACCACATGCTGCATCCGTAAAGCCCATCATATAGCACATGACCCCACACACCCTACACACACACTATTCACCCTCCTGCCATCTGGAAAGAGGTATCGGAGCATTCGGGCCCTCACAACCAGACTGCTGAACAGTTTCTTCCCACAAGCAATCAGACTTCTCAATAATCACACCTGAATGGACTTTCTCTTTCATTTGCATTCTTTGCACTTTGTATTCATTGTTGTCTTGTATTTTGTGTTCTTTGCACTAATCTTGTCCTTGCACTGTTTGCACTAGTTTGCACAGTGGGTTTTGCACTTTACTTCCTTGCTGTTTGCACTAGTCTGCACACTTTGCACTTTATGTGGCTAAGACACTGTCTTAGCTCAGTATTTGAGTTTTTTCGTATTGTGTTGTGACTTTATGTAGCGCCAGGTCCTGGAGAAATGTTGTCTCAATTCACTATGTACTGCACAGCTATATGTAGTTGAAATGAAAATAAAAAGCCACTTGACTTGACTTGACTTGAAGTCTGCGCTCAATCAAAGAATTACCCTCAGGTCTCCTCCCACTACTCCCTATCCCACAACGGCCCTGGTCACATTTATCAATAGACTTTGTAACAGTTCTCTTAGTCTCCAATAATTTCATGACCATACTAGTAATCATAAACTGTTTCTCCAAATCCTGCCACCTCATCCCACTAAAGGGACTTCCCAAACTCCAGGATGCTCCTGTATTGCCTAGAGGGAACCCTCACCGGAGTACTAGCAGCACTCCACTCCCTCTGCTTTCTTCTACAGTCATTTCCTGTTTGAGGCTTTATAACCAGAAGCCCTTCTCAGACCCATAGCGAAGTATTGCCAGTTTATCTGCCTTACCAAGCGTTCTCTGTACTAATCCTGACTGTTGCCACGTGTATGATCTCTGTCTGTTTGCTTGACCCTCGATTCATGGAACTGCCCATTGGACACATTGGTATGATTGGACTGCCTTTCTGGTTTAGACTTACTGCCTGCCTTGTTACTCTTGTCTCTTGGATTACCCCTGTGTTTGTCGAAAGATCGGACTAGCTCTTTGATTTTGACTCACTGCCTGTCTTATTGTTTATGATTATTGCTGCTGCCCATTATAATAAACAATGCAAATTGATTTGACGTAGACTCCCGCCACTGTATTACAGAAGGCCACGTCTAGTCTGATGGGAAACTTTATTAGAATAAGGATATTGTTCTAACAGTGTTATCAATAATATTTTTAGATAATGTTGTCCTACCATTTAGCTGAACAGCCTGGGAACTAAAATAAAACTTGCCGCTGAAAACCCCAGAAAGTCCCAGAACATGAAAAATGTCTCAATGGGCTGTGGTTTGGCAATATATCATACGATATATTCATGCACATTTCGTCTATATACCCGGTTCTTTGATTAGCGGTAAATCCCATCACCTGTTTTCAAATGGAGCTGCAGTTAACACAGAGCAATAGATCACAGGCAAGCTATGTATTATCGGGTTCAGTATTGTGGGTGATTCATTTACATTTGAAATCAAACGCTTGCATCTCTTTCACGGCTTGGCTAATAATAGCAATGTGTTCAGTAAAACTGCTGCATATAATGGCTGTAATGATATCAATCAGTCTTTTTGCTGTATCTTCTGTAACTGCCAGTGGTAAGATGTCAAGCTGAGATAACAGAGGAGTGAAGTGCTCTGTTCACTTGACCCCAATGTGTCATGCTGCGCACCTCAAACTTCCAACAATCTCCAGCAATATCAATGGGAGAAAAGATCTTATACAGAACTGAAAGACAATTAGCACCAAAGGAACGGGATCTCTTAGAAGTGAAAATGAAAGCGACATAAAGGTTTCTGTGTGTGTGTGTGTGTAAGGTATCGTGGGTATTATCATTATGGGATCAGATCACAGGAGCATGTCCCACTAATGAGTGTGTGAGCTCAGAATATGAATTATTAACACCACATACATGGTTAGTGGTACATGCATTTTACCAAGTGTAACAACTAACATTTAATCAAATCCTATTGGATAAAATTATGTCCCAGCCTACTTTAATTCCATTGAGTGTCTTGTTTTACTCTGAAAAATGTTAGATTTTGGAAGCATATTTGGGTGAAAATGTAATTTCATACTACCATTATTATGCAAATGATGTGTAAAAAGTTCTGTGTGAAGATGTGATGTACTGTATAGTGTGGACTATTTTCTTGTAAGCTAATATTTGTCCGAATAACATAAAAACTAAAATGTTAATACACAGATTTTATTCACAAACACAAGATGAATCAAATAAGCAATGGTTCTTAACACAATGCCAATGAGTCATATTTCAGAACATATATTGTATTCTATATTTCTAGCATACATTAATGTAAAAATTAAGCTGAAACAAAAAAGGCAATATATAGATATTAACCATAAATATTATTGTAATTCACAATGGATATGTAAATATAAACACAATAATGATTAATATCTTGAAAAATCCTTGATAACAATTTACATGAAGTTTGTATATATAATTCTATATATATATTTTTTATTACTTTATATAATTTTTAATACACGTCATAATTGTCATTATGTAAACAGCGAATAGTTTATTCTGGAGTGGTCAAATGTTTTTAGATAATGATTACTAAACTTTTTCACTGCTGTCCATAACAACATACTAGTACAACTTTTTAAAGTTTTATTTTTGAAGTTTTCGCTTTTATTGATGCAACAGTAGTTACTTTACTCTGCAATGAACCCAGTGGTTTTAAACACCACATCTTAAATTGTGAGGAAATGAAGGGGGAGGGAGAGGGAGGAAGGTATCAGGGAATATCCACAAGCCAGGATAAAGCGTAACAGTGCTGCAAATTGACACAGTGCCCAAAAGGCTATCTGTGCCAACAAATTATTAAATTTTTTTAAATCTTAATTGACTGTAAATATAATTTTAATCAATTAAGCATTTTTTAAATGTCAGATTTAGTTTCAATTGTATGTTTATAGTATATATAAAATATAATTAAATATAATACTTTATATATGCAGACTTCATCTAAAGTGTATTTTTTACCTAAACCAAAGCTTAAAAAAGCATACCTGTAATATTCACAACAGTGGACAAGAACAAAAGACACATACACACAATAATTGGTCCTTTCACATGAAATACTCTCTAGTTATTTTAGAGAGCAGTACTGCTTCTCTCTTTGAATCATGCTCATTTTAATCACACAAAGTCCAGATGAGCATTTTGAGTCTTTGAGTCAAAGTTGCATTAATGTAAAGTCATCATGCCATAGGCTGCACAGTCAGTCTCCACCAAGGGATCTGTCCTGCTGTGGTTCAGACTGTAGTTCCGGTCGTTTCTTCTAATATGGGTATTGCTTTTGTTTCTTCCCTGCGAAACAAGCGAGCCAAGTGCATAACAACATGGCTGAGGTGGCGCCAGCCCCAGTGCAGTAATATGCCCAGCCGATTTGACAAGAGCCTGAGAACAAGTCAAAGAGAAAAAAGCTGACATAAATGCATACATAATATATATACATAAATACATAAACTTCTTAAAATGTCAAATAATGAAGAGATCTTTTTTGTAATGGATGAAGTTTATAAATGATATGTGACAAATGTTTTGTTACTTAGCTTATGGAAACATACAGTAAAATTTGTGAATTTTGGCACACAAATTAGGAACATTCTAAACGGATGTTCAGTCAATATAAGCTGCAAATATATTATATTAACCAAGTTATCTTAGAGAATGAGTTTGGAGAATGGCTAATTAATATTATTAATACAAACCGGATTCCAAAAAAGTTGGGACACTATACAAATCGTGAATAAAAACTGAATGCAATGATGTGTAGGTGCCAACTTCTAATATTTTATTCAGAATAGAACATAAATCACGAAACAAAAGTTTAAACTGAGAAAATGTACCATTTTAAGGGAAAAATATATTGATTCAGAATTTCATGGTGTCAACAAATCCCAAAAAAGTTGGGACAAGTAGCAATAAGAGGCTGGAAAAAGTAAATTTAAGCATAATGAGGAGCTGGAAGACCAATTAACACTAATTAGGTCAATTGGCAACATGATTGGGTATAAAAAGAGCTTCTCAGAGTGGCAGTGTCTCTCAGAAGCCAAGATGGGTAGAGGATCACCAATTCCCACAATGTTGCGCAGAAAGATAGTGGAGCAATATCAGAAAGGTGTTACCCAGCGAAAAATTGCAAAGACTTTGCATCTATCATCATCAACTGTGCATAACATCATCCAAAGATTCAGAGAATCTGGAACAATCTCTGTGAGAAAGGGTCAAGGCCAGAAACCATACTGGATGCCCGTGATCTCCGGCCCTTAAACGACACTGCACCACAAACAGGAATACTACTGTAAAGGAAATCACAGAATGGGCTCAGGAATACTTCCAGAAACCATTGTCAGTGAACACAATCCACCGTGCCATCCGCCGTTGCCAGCTGAAACTCTACAGTGCAAAGAAGAAGCCATTTCTAAGCAAGATCCACAAGCTCAGGCGTTTACACTGGGCCAGGGATCATTTAAAATGGAGTGTGGCGAAATGGAAGACTGTTCTGTGGTCAGACGAGTCACGATTCGAAGTTCTTTTTGGAAATCTGGGACGCCATGTCATCCGGACCAAAGAGGACAAGGACAACCCAAGTTGTTATCAACGCTCGGTTCAGAAGCCTGCATCTCTGATGGTATGGGGTTGCATGAGTGTGTGTGGCATGGGCAGCTTGCATGTCTGGAAAGGCACCATCAATGCAGAAAAATATATTCAGTTTCTAGAACAACATATGCTCCCATCCAGACGTCATCTTTTTCAGGGAAGACCCTGCATTTTTCAACAAGATAATGCCAGACCACATTCTGCATCAATCACAGCATCATGGCTGCGTAGGAGAAGGATCCGGGTACTGAAATGGCCAGTCTGCAGTCCAGATCTTTCACCTATAGAGAACATTTGGCGAATCATAAAGAGGAAGGTGCGACAAAGAAGGCCCAAGACGATTGAACAGTTAGAGGCCTGTATTAGACAAGAATGGGAGAGCATTCCTATTTCTAAACTTGAGAAACTGGTCTCCTCTGTCCCCAGACGTCTGTTGAGTGTTGTAAAAAGAAGGGGAGATGCCACACAGTGGTGAAAATGTCCTTGTCCCAACTTTTTTGGGATTTGTTGACACCATGAAATTCTGAATCAACATATTTTTCCCTTAAAATGGTAAATTTTCTCAGTTTAAACTTTTGTTCCGTGAGTTATGTTCTATTCTAAATAAAATATTAGAAGTTGGCACCTACACATCATTGCATTCAGTTTTTATCCACGATTTGTATAGTGTCCCAACTTTTTTGGAATCCGGTTTGTATAAAATCCCATGTCATTTGATGTGTAACAAAGTTTAAATGTTCTGTATAAATATGTAACTGTCCATGACATATTTATTTGTCATGCTTTTTCTTCAAACATGTGCTCTGGTGCCTACACTTTATTGTTATAAATCATTATTCTTGTTTCACATTCTCATTGGTTTGTTGGCATATGGGTAATTCCTCTGCAAGAAAATCTGCCAGTGAATTGCTCACCTCAACCATTTCTCAAGCAAAGTTCATTTTAAATTTCTTTTTTTTGGCACAGAAAAATATTCCGCATTGCATATGGTATGCAACATACAAAGTTTAAAGAGGCCACTTTAACACTAAAATCTAAAATATATTCCCAATATTTAATGATCCTAAATTATAATAATTTTAACCAGTTAGTGTAGAATTTTGCTCCTGTTTATTTGGCGCATGCTGCGTTAGGTGAATTAGTTTTATTTTAGTAACACTGATGTACTATTATATGTTTTTGTTAATATTTGGAATTACACTGTATATTGTTATTTTTGTAGTGAAAGACAACAATCAACCAAACAAACAAAAATCAGAATATGAAGTTGTTAGCATTCATACCAAAGTCAAACGAACATTACAGCTTCTAATATCTGTGTGAAGTGTTGAATATTTTATAAGTACAAATAAAGCTGCTAATTAAAGGAAGAAAAACAATGGCATCATAATGATGATTAATTAATTAAATAGAAAATCACAATATTTATGTGTTCTGCGCTGTTAAGTTCAAGGGCATTCATGCTAAACATAGTATCAGACTGAAGGGAATTAAACAGACTCATGTTGCTTATGGGGATCAGGAGGCTATTCAAATAAAAAAAATCAGAATATCAGAATTCATGAGATTTTTTATCTTCAAAAAAGAAAAAAGTATGGCAGTGAGACATTTATTAAGGGCTGTTACATGTTCCCTATATGTATGTCAAAGGAACAAAACCCTGTCTCATTTAAGACAAAACGTGTCTGTGTGACATTTGTTTGCTTAATAATTGTCATATTTGCTCAATTTGAGATTGAAAAAAAAGATCTTAGGAAAAAAAGGTATCTTCAAGGATTTCCAATCAGGATTTAGACCATACCATAGTACTGAGGCTGCTCTCATTAGAGTTACAAATGACCTGCTTCTATCATCTGATCGTGGGTTGTATCTCGTTATTTGTGCCATTACATATTAGTGCTTTTGTTACCCCCTTTCTGTTAATTGTGTCACGAAGGCAATTCAATTTCTGCTTAACTCTAGAGACTATTTGAGTGAACTATATATATAAGCTTTAATATGCTGTTAGCATTGGTAACTCGGCATGGCTGCGGCCATTCGTGACCTGTTTGAGTGAATGCTGGAGAAGGGGAAGGTAAGTTAGTTTAACTTTAGTTTACTTCATGTTATGCTTAGGTTAGGAGTGACAGCCTCCCGTGTACTTTTGTTTTATTAGGTAGTGTAGTTAATTTGGGCGTCGGATACGCTGAAGACCTTGGTTTTGTTTCTGCATTTTCTTTTTGCTAGTTAGATTAGTTGGGTTGGGGCCTTAGTTATTAGGATTGTTTTGCTTTTTATATTTTCTTTGATTTGGCGTCACTCATTCTTTTCTCTTCTCTTTTAAGTTTATGAATCTATCTCTTCTGTTTAAAAAGAAACTGTTAAAATAAAAGCAGATTGATTGAACATCTATGTTTGCCTCACGGACATTCTTTATTGCAGTTCTTCGCAGCAGTTGCATCTCACTTAAATGTTACTACATCCCCATTTAACAACAAACACGTAACAGCGATTATCATCAAATTCATTACAGAGTCCATATCTGTGTTCAATAAGAAATAGTTTAATCTCGTCATTATAATATCCCTATCATTGTATTCTTCTATTTTATACTATTCAGTGCTTTGACACAATCTTTCTTGTCCCTTGGGGACAAATAAAGTTTTTTGAAATTGAAAAGTGCTGTGTAAATAAAAGTGATTGATTGACCACTGCTGTAGGTAATGAGGAAGTACCAAGTTCAAACTGATCTGAGCTGTTGTTGCATGTCTGCCGGACCTCCTCACTGTCCCACCCAAGAGGATACAGAGCACATCCTGAACCAATGAGCAGACCTGAAAAAAAGAACAAGACATGAATAATATTGCTCATGTATAATAGATATATGCACACAGAATTTTTTTGTGTTTTATAAGAGTCAGATTCACTACCTAATTTTTTTTTTTACATTTTGTGTAACTCAAATCAATTTGTACAATAGACATAATATAAAATCAAGTGGCCTGTGCTATTATATTTCTAAGTGATCAGACTTACAAAAATGCCATATAAAGGGATAGACTTAATCTTTAGAACAATCTTTAGTGCTGGGGCTAACAATGAACTTCCAAAGAGCTGTCTGCACTCCACAAGTGTTAATATTTGCTGAAGTGAGAACTTCATCTTCGGTACCTTAAGTGATACAGTGTTGCACTGGGGTGATGAAGATAAAAAAAAGCATGAATCTATAGTATTGAGTTGGTTTAAGTTGGCTTTGGTGTGTAGGGGATGCTTCCAACACAATAGAGTATTAATTTTTAATGACATTTTTGTCACATATTTGAAAAATGAACCACCACAAAAACAAAACAAACACAGCAATTCATGCCTATATCAACAAAAACGTGCCGGGCTCACAAACTAAATTGGTGTTTTTGCACAACTCACTGGACATTTCACTTTGAAACTGTTGCAAAACATACATTTAGGTACATAATAACGGTGCTGCAGAAATGTATTTAGAGGCACATATTTTGAAAAAAGGGTTGTGCACACAAATACATCTTGTCCTTCTTATTCCTAGATAGCAGCTGTGTGCCTTCTCAAAGTGTACACTATCTGCCTTCCCCAGCAAGGTTGGCATGCGGTCAGTGGGCGTGGTCTTATAATCAGATTTCTATGTGATACGAGATGGCTAAACTCTACTTGCCCATCTACTATCTCCACTTGGGGATTAGCTTTGGTTCTGAAAGCATTGGCATGTCCTCCTTCATCGCTCCCTTCTCAAATCCTGTAGATACAGCAAGGCTAATCACCCGCTTTGTTGTAATGTTGTGCTTTGCTATCTCTTTTTGAGTCAATTTAAATTAATTACTGTATCTGTGTTGTTGAACAGATGCAATCAGATCAAAAACATATTTTTTTATTAAATGTGTAAAAAATGTTATATTATGCACCTATTATGTATGCATTTAGTACAAATGCCTAATGAAATAAAAGTAAAGACTAGGTAAAGTACTGTCCACCACTGATTTTTGCAAGTATGTTAGAAGAGAGAGATTACATTGTACAAAAGAGACATTGTATTAGAAACACTCTGCATTTGTTTTCTGTAATTTAATGGCATTAAAATAAGTATACTAAAACATTCTCATTTTTATTATAACAATACAGAAACTATACTATAATCCAAAAATGAGGTCAGTAACAATCAAAGCAAAAAAGAAAACACCTAAAATTATTGTAAAAATGGATGAGATCACTTGAATTGCAGCCAGGTCCCCTGCACCACACATAGATAGTGTGCCTTTTCTCCAGTTTACCATGAGTTGGTAACTCACTCCAGCAGCTGTCTCTGGATAGATACACAAGTTCTAAGGGGCTTTTCTATCACATTATCCTAATCCTTTCAAATTTTTCCCTCATCAGTTTTAGCTGGAGAGAGAGGGATAGGTACTGTGAGACTCGATGATTAACCCCTGTCACATTGCACAGACTTACTGACAGGAATTAGGCTAATCTATACACTGCTATATACAGTTTTAGAAAGGTGGGAGACATCCTTAAACACACACACACAAAAGGTGAGATATTAATCATGACTTGAGAGAGACAATCATAAAGACACACCAATAATTTGTACATGATTTAAAAAGAAAGAAAGAAAGAAAGAAGCTAATCTAGAAGTGTGTCAATGAAAAATGCTGAAGAATTATGAGGCAAAATAAAAAAGATAAGTCAATGTCATGTCCGGTACTGTATGTGTGGATTTTAGCGCTGAATTTAAATTATTGGTATTAAATAATAAAATAATCTGTTAAAATGTATGTTCTTATCATTCTGTGGACAAAATCTTGTGAACTTTGGTCCAATCAGGATCTGTTTATGCAGATCATCTGTTTTGAATGCAGCTTCTCGAGTTGCTTCAGGTTATCTTCTCACTCATTAAAGTATGATCCTTTACTGCAAAAAGACTTTCACTGTGACACTCTGAAGTAATGAAACTATGATGTCACATGCTTTTTAAAATCATTTCCGTAGTTTTCACATTATATTGTTTGCTTGGAAAATAGGTAAATATGTATATACCCAGTAACCGCTGCTGTATAGCTAGCCTCCCTGCTGAAAAAAACAGCTAAAACCAGCCAGACCAAAAAAAAAGTGGTAAAAACCCCTCTAAAACCCGCCTGATAAACCAGATAAAACCAGGCTGGGAGACCACATAAAACCAGCTTGACCAGCCTAGGCTGGTTTTAGCTGGATTTTTCAGCAGGGCTTAACCACAAATCAGAAAGAAGAGTAGATTAACTTTGTTGGACTTAAACTTAATATGGCACGTTCCGTAACGGAAATCTGATGTTTATTCATTTATTTTCATTTCATGCTTTAAATAAATATGAATAGATGATCAGTTTACGTATTTTAACTGAGGCAATACAGTAATCTGTAACAACACGGTAAAGAGCCACAAAACGGTATTTATAGTTTGAGTTTATTTTAAAAATGACACCATTTTAAAAGCTGAGAGTCAAGAGACCTTGTTTAATTTCAGAAATAACTTGCTCTGTCATCTTCAAGTCAAGTCAAGTCAAGTGGCTTTTGTTGTCATTTCAAATACATATAGCTGTGCAGTACATAGTGAAATGAGACAACGTCTTTGTCGCTGTGTTGTCAGTTTTCTCTTTGCTCTGCAATATATTGTTCATTGCGTGAGAACATAAGTGTAGTGTGAGAGGTGCATGTAATACATCATGAACCGGAAGTTCAGAGCATCCACCCTACGTGTATGCACAAAGCATAATGGGTAATTTTGCATTCAGTGAAAAAGGTCTATAGCAACATGCTACAAAACCACTCAAATCACATTAGTAACCACTAAAAACACCATATAGCATGATTTTTACATTACATAAGTGGAAACCACCACTTTTTGCAAGATGATTTTTATTTTTTTTTTATGAGCCATCATCAAACAAAATCATCCAAAAGAAAGTCAAGCTTCTTGATTTTGTGTTCAGTGTAACTAAAAGTTTTAGCACTGCAGAAATGTAAAAAAAAAAATTACGTTTATATAATCTTTGCTGCAGCAGAGGCACAAATGTGTTTGCCAACAGCCCAGCCACGTTGTGACGCTAATGTATTCCTGTTGAATATTAAACAAAATCATAAATTCTCTTTCAAGTCGTCAGTAATGTCAAGAGATAAAGAGGCATGTAATCAGCTAGAAATGCCCCACAGCACTCAGAAGTAAAAACAAAAGGGGTACAGCCTCCTCTATCCTAAAAAATGAAAGAAATGCAGCATGAGTGATATTTTGGTCTTCATTAATCGTAAAGTGGATGCTGTCCTCATTTTAGCACTCAGAGACCTATAACAGTAATACTACTAACATATACTAACTATATTTTTGTTATCCATCCTTCATTTAGTTATGGACATTTTTTAATTTTAGCTGTTGGAGGTTAAAAGTCAGTGAAAAATCACTTTTCAACCAATTATTGTTGTTGAACATGCAGTTCATATATATATTCAAAAAGGCTATAAAGAAAAGCAGGAAGTGCAGAAGAACAAAGGCTGTACTTCTCATCCTGTTCCTCTGCTGGAGCAGGATGACAAGCAGAAATGGGGAAACAGATTAATTGCCCATTGATCATCAGACCAAAGTGATGCTTCTTTTTTATCTTTTCATTTATTCCCCATTGTTCACACACTTCATTTGCTAAATAATTCAGTCTGGAATATTTCTTCACCACAAAATTGTAAATAATGTATATTACTTTTTTTTAATGGGAATATGTGCCAAATAATGATAGTGTACATTATAAAAGCTCCCCAGCATAACATGTGAGAAATAGGTCTATTATAAATTGGTCAAAAAAAATCCTCAAATAAATGTCTATTGTTCTGAGTCTGGATTCTAGAGGATCAATTCCTGATTCCAACTCATTTTCAAGTAAAGCAACAAATCAGCAGGACACCTCAATCTGCATTGAAACAACTATATACAGTCCCACCTCAAGACATATAAAGTCTGTAATTTTCCATCTTTATTTGATTGCATTTCAGTAAGTGTTTTCCCCCTGAAGTTTAATCCCATCCTCCACACTTACTATGTGGGTTACTGAAAGACTGAGATGGGAAGAGGAGGGACAGGGGGTGGGTGGAGATTACCAAGAATGGAAACAGCAACTTTATTGATGTGCCAAGAAACCACAGGGAGGTGGAGGTTTTGAACACCAGTTAGGAGAAGCACTTGTTCACAAGCCTCCAAAGTTGCTCTTGAAAAACTGGGCTATGATGCGTTTCTTGTCTTTCTGTTTCCTGTTACATCAAACTTTGCGACCTCTTTATGTCTGTTCTTCTACTTCAATGATAGACGCAAACAAAAACCCAGCAAGTGTGTTGATGATTCACGTCACATAATTGTCCCAGATGTGCATGCAATAATTTGTTTGAGGTGAAAAGTTGCAAGTTCTTAACCACCATAAACATGCTATAATGAATTCTATCTATTTCAGAGAGGTTTTGTCTTGACAAGATGTGCTTTGGTTTTTAGGAGCACATTTGTGGTGGGAAAGGAAAATTAGTTACTATGAAAATCTACAGCTCTGTTACAGTAACTGATATTGCTGATGGTTTTTCTGAAAAATTTCTGATACACTTGTTACACTTTATTGTGCATTTGTAAAATGTCTGACATTATAATCTGTAATTTTAAAACAGATTTTATGTTACAGAATAGTGAGATATAAATCAATAAAACATCCGTAATACTTGATTATGACTGGTCAGTTGCTGCATTCTGCTAAACAAAGTAATTGGCCATCGTGCCAGAAAATCAAAATACCAAAAGTGCATATCCTTTGAAACTTATTTAAATATTATTATTATAATTTATTAATTTTTTGGTTAATTAACAATTCAGAAGTTTAGTTGTTTGTAATAATTGTAATAAATAATTCAGAATAATAATGTTATGATTATTTATATCTGTAAATATTTTAAAACAATAAATATTCTTATTAAGGCCTGTTCGCACCAAGCACGATAACTATTGAGATAACATTATCGTTAACAATATTATTGTAACATCTAGCCAGCAGAAGGAGCCCTTGCCCGAGTACTAGCTGTACTTTGCCCCTCTGCTTCTTCTACATCCAATTCCTGTTTGAGGTCTTTATAATCCAAGGCCCTCCATGTGCTCAATGCGAAGTATTGCCAGTCTATCTGCCTTACCAAACATTCTATCCATTTGTGTTTCTGATTGCTGTTTATGTGCATGACCTCTGCCTGTTTTCCTATTCACCAATTCCCGGACCTACCCTTCTGTCTTGTTTGCCTGTTTGGACTGTTCTGGTTTAGACCCATTGCCTGCCTTAACGTTGCTCCTTGAATTTCCCTGTACCTTTTCACAGATCGGACTGCCTTTATGATACTGACTCACTGCCTGGCTTATAGTTTATGTGTGCTGCCTTTGTTCTTAATAAACAACTGCACATGGATTCCAACTCAGCCTCCGCATCCTTGTTACAATTATGGAACGATATTATACAGTTGTGGCCTAACAGAGAGTCCAGCAAGGATTGCTGGTAGGGGGAGTGAATATCCAGCGCTCTCTCTCCACCTTCAATAGCACAAGGTGAGACCCTTTAGAGCAAGTCATCAAACAAAGTCATCAAAAAAATACTCACCTTATGTTATACAACGTACAATATTCAAACAACTGTCATTACTTACAAATGCTGTGTTTAATTTATGAAAATGACCAGATGATTTTGTAAAGTGTAATGTGGCAAGACAATACTGACATATACCAGTAAAACAAGTTGGCATGGTGGTGAGATCATAATATGAAAAAACTTTTGCAACAGGCATTCATCCAAGGGTCAACACAAACTATTCCACACTATTAATCTCAAATCTACAACAATATTTCACCTCCTATTAAGATCAAACACCTGCATTTGAGAAGACATTGATCACTGGGAGTGTAAAAACAGTCCATTACAGGCTGCCATTAGTGTCGTCCATTAAAGAAGCATTCAATATCCACTCCTGAGTGGGTTATAATGACTCTGCTGTTAATGCATGTGCCCGCTCTGTGATTATCTCTCTAAGTGCCCTTCATTCAGTCTGGCCTGAAAGCCACCTACCTCTTACATCCCTACAAGTAATTAAAGATTAAATCACATTACCAAAAAACTGAACTTGTGTCTTTATTCAAAGTAGTAAATGTGAAAAGCAAGCCTCATGTTTAGGACACTAGTCCAGTTGCCTATTGGCTGAACTTCGAAATGAC
Organism: Puntigrus tetrazona; assembly: GCF_018831695.1. NCBI lineage: Eukaryota > Metazoa > Chordata > Actinopteri > Cypriniformes > Cyprinidae > Puntigrus > Puntigrus tetrazona. The sequence continues at coordinate 2,767,718 of NC_056713.1, forward strand.
AAAAAAATAAAATACAATAATTATTAGTATTATTAAATAAACATCTTATTTTCAATTATTCCTAACACACACACACACATAGCCCTCATCACTTTATAATGATAATAATAGTATAGCAACTACAACACTTATTGACCATTGTAACATGTACAAATAACAGCATACCAGCAAACGTGAATGTCACACACGTGGACTCTGTGTTGTTGTATTTGTCGTGTGCCATGTGCCCCGTGTGACCTACTTTTAGTTAATGTCTTATCGTGTTCAGCTGTGTCTCGTTTATTAAGTATTTCCGTTGTGTATTTAAGTCCTGTGGTTTCGGTTCTGTTTGTCCGATCTTGTCAATGTTTTATGTGGTTTAGTTAATCTGCCTGTCTGCCTACCTGCCCGAGGTATTATACCTTTATGTGTGCATGATTAAAATCGTTAACTTTATATTTTCATCGAGTGCTCCTCGTTATATAAATGTTGGGAACAGAAAACAAACTTAATTAACCAAGACGTCGGGAGAGAGTAAATGCCAAAATAACTCTGGCGGGAGCTGTCCACGGCGGTGGGTGCAAAGCTCCAGCTTTTGCGGTCTGCTGCTAAAAGCAGTGGGTGCGAGTGAGCGCCTCTAGTGGGAGCTGTCCATGGCGGTGGGTGCAAAGCCCCAGCTTTTGCGGTCTGCTGCTAAAAGCAGTGGGTGCGAGTGAGCGTCTCTAGCGGGAGCGTTCCACGGTGGTGGGTGCAATATTCCTGTTTGTGTTGGCCACGGCGGTGGCAGGTTTGTATGCGGTCATTTATAGCGGGAGCAGTCCACGGTCGTGGGTGCAATGTTCTTGCTTAGGGTGGCCACTGCGGTGGCAGGTTTGTTGTATACGGTCAACCAAGAAAAAGTCTTCGAGACTTACAACGAGAATAGCTACTGATGAACTCAAAACACTCCTTGGTACAAAATACAAAAAAGTAATCCAAACAGAAAGCTGTCCTTAGACCTCAGGCAGGAGAAAAATCACAAAGAACACAGAAAACAAGAAAGCCTCTTACAGCAAAAACTCGGCAGCATGATTCTGAGAAAGACATGAGGACTGAACAAGAACAATAGGCAGGGAGACATTTAAATAAGATTGTTCATTAGGAGTGATCAAAAACAGGTGTGCTACAAGTCTCTAACAGGGTGGTGACCTGGGACAGAAAGTGCGCCATCCAGTGGTGAACCCAGGGAATCTCAGGCAGATCATTACAGGACCCCCTCCTTTAGGAACGGCTCCTGACGTTCCCAATGGCCTTGTTTCCATGAAGACGGTAAAAGTCCCTAATAAGAGCCTTGTCCAGGATGTGGCGAACAGGGACCCAGGTTCGCTCCTCCGGGCCAAATCCCTCCCAGTCCACAAGAAACTGTCGTCTTCCCTGAACCAGTCGAGTGTCCAGTAGCCGCCGAATTGTGTATACTGGCTGACCCTCAATTATTTGTGGTGCTGGGGGTGGCCTGGTGACAGGAGACAGAGGGCTGTATTTGACAGGCTTTTAGCGTGAGATATGAAAGGTGGGGTGAATGCGCAAAGACTTGGGTAGCAAGAGACGGTAGGAAACAGGATTTACTTTCCTTAAAACTTTGAATGGTCCTATGAATCTGGGGGCTAATTTGCGTGACTCAACCTTGAGAGGAATGTCCCTGCTTGAAAGCCAGACTTTCTGCCCTGGGCGTAGAATTGGCGCTGGTCTGCGTCTACGGTTAGCCCGTTGCTGTTGTAGCTGTGAAGACTTAAGAAGAGCAGCCCGGGCCTTTCTCCATATCCTGCGACACCGTTGAACCAGTTGCTGAGCAGCCGGAACCCCCACTTCGATCTCCTGCTCAGAAAACATAGGAGGTTGAAAGCCATATTGACACTCGAAAGGTGACATACCTGTTGAGGAATGGCGAAGAGTATTGTGTGCAAATTCTGCCCAAATCAGATGTTTAATCCAGGACGTAGGATTGGATGACACCAGACACCTCAAGGTTGTTTCAATCTCTTGGTTAGTACGTTCTGTCTGTCCATTAGACTGGTGATGAAACCCCGACGATAGACTGGCTGTAGCTCCAATCAGCTGGCAGAATGACCTCCAGAACCTGGATGCAAACTGAGGACCACGATCTGACACAACATCTCGGGGAAAGCCATGCAACCTAAAGACATGCTGCAAAACAATCTCAGCAGTCTGTGGAGCTGAGGGGAGTTTTGGCAATGGTATAAGATGGCAAGCCTTTGAAAATCTGTCAACCACTACAAAAATGACCGTGTTACCTTGGGAAGGTGGTAGGCCAGTTGCAAAGTCCATAGAAATATGTGACCACGGGCGAGCAGGAACAGGGAGGGGTTGCAGGAGACCTTGAGGGCGGGATCTGGAATCCTTATTCTGAGCACAAATGGAGCAGGCAGCAATATAGGCTCTGATGTCTTCCGCCATCTTTGGCCACCAGAAACAGCTGCCAATGAACTCTAGGGTCCTACTAGCTCCAGGGTGGCATGCAAATGATGAGGAGTGTCCCCACTGCAAAACGTCAGAGCGCACAGCTTTAGGTACAAAGAGATGGCCTGGAGGCCCATTACCTGGGTCAGCCTCCTGCTCCTGTGCCTTTCTAACCGTAGTCTCTACACCCCATCTGACTGATGCCACAATCCTGGAGGGGTGAATGATCCTCACCGGAGTTGAAACCTTATTTGTTAGATCAAACTGCCTGGAGAGCGCATCCGGCTTCTGATTCTTTGACCCTGGTCGGTAAGAGAGAACAAAATCAAAGCGATTAAAGAATAAAGCCCACCGGGCCTGGCGAGAGTTTAGCCTCTTAGCCTCCTGGATATAGGCTAAATTCTTGTGATCAGTCCATACAATAAAAGAGTGTTTGGCTCCCTCCAACCAGTGCCTCCATTCCTCCAATGCTAGTTTAACCGCTAATAGCTCCCTGTTCCCAATATCATAATTCCTTTCCGCAGGCGAGAGCTTGTGTGAAAAAAAAGCACATGGATGCAATTTGTTATCTCCTATGGTACGCTGGGAGAGAACAGCTCCCACTCCTACCTCAGAAGCATCCATCTCCACTATGAAGGGCAGCTCAGGATCTGGAATAGTTAGTATGGGTGCTGAGGTAAACAGATATTTCAGTCTCCCGAAAGCCTCTTCAGCCTCCTCTGTCCACCGGAAACCCTTAACATTCTTCCTAGTGAGAGCAGTTAGTGGAGCAGCAATTGCACTGAAATCTCGAATGAATCGCGATAGAAATTCGAAAAACCAAGAAAACGTTGTACCTGTTCTGCTTGACAGAAGTTGGCCGAGGCCAATCTCTAACTGCTCGAGTCTTTGCAGGGTCCATCTGGATATGACCTTTAGAAACAATAAAACTCAAAAAGGAAACCTCCTCCACATGAAATTCACTCTTCTCCAACTTGACGAATAGATGGTTCTTTAGAAGCTGCTGGAGGACCAGGCGAACATGCTGCACGTGTTCCTTGAGGTCTTTGGAAAAAATAAGAATATCATCCAAGTATACAAACACAAATCTGTTCAGCATGTCTCTTAGCACGTCATTAATCAAAGCCTGAAATACTGCAGGGGCATTTACCAAACCAAAAGGCATGACTTGATACTCATAATGGCCAGTGGGTGTATTAAAAGCAGTCTTCCATTCATCACCAGCACGAATGCGGACCAGATGATATGTATGCTAAGGTCCAATTTAGTAAATATAGTAGCCCCTGAAGCAACTCAAAAGCAGCAGACATTAGTGGAAGAGGATAACGATTCTTAATAGTGATCTTATTGAGTCCCCTGTAATCTATACAAGGTCGGAGCCCACCATCTTTCTTAGCAACAAAGAAGAAGCCAGCTCCCGCTGGTGACGTTGAGGGGTGTATAAAGCCAGATGCCAGGGACTCCTGTATATAATCCTCCATGGCCCTCCTCTCTGGTGCTGAAAGAGAGAACAACCTCCCTCTTGGAGGGCACATTCCAGGCAGCAAGTCAATGGCACAATCATAAGGTCTGTGTGGTGGTAAAGATAAGGCCTTCTTCTTACTGAACACCTCTAACAGGTCTGCATAGTCTAGAGGAACATGTGATAGCTCTGAAGAAGTCCTGGGTAACTGTAGAGTGGTCATTAACAGCCCTGGGGTGACCTGAAGTAACTTAGGAGAAACAGAAGGTTCAAGAGATAAAGCACAGTGACGCTTATTACAGTCAGGCCCCCATCTGAGAATGTTACTAGAGGACCAGTCTATCTGGGGATTATGATGGACTAACCAAGGGAAACCCAGGATTAAAGGGAATTCTGGTGACTTGATTACATAAAACTGTATAGTTTCTAGGTGACCCCAAACCCGGAGATATAAGGGAATAGTGCGCAGACTCACCTGCCCCGACCCTAGAGGCCTCCCATCTAGTGCAGTAATAGTCAGGGGTTCATCAAGGTTAGTGAGTGGCACACCAAGATGTCTAGCGACTTCCAAATCCATAAAGTTGCCAGCTCTATGAAGGCCTTCAGGGGATGTGACTGATCATTCCATAGAAGATAAGTATTCAAGAGAGCCCCAGAAGATGCTGAGTGGGGAGTGGTTGCTTCTCTCGTCACAGTCCTCCCTTCCCTGGACGAGAGTTGGCTTTTCCCGAAAGAATAGGGCAGGAGGCACGAAAGTGGCCAGATTCTCCGCAGTACAGACAGCATCTTTCTTTCATCCTGCGGTCTCGCTCAGACCGGGAAAGCCGTGACCGACCCAGCTGCATAGGTTCCTCAGATCCTGCTACATATGAGGCAGGGAGATCGGGAGACGGGGGACGTGCAGAGGGATACTGACTGTGTACATATCTAGAAGTCTCTGTACGCTCTCGTCGTCTCTCTCGAAGGCAATTGTCTAGTCGAATGGCCATAGCAATCAAGGATTCTAGGTCTATTGCAGGGTCCCGGGCTGCTAACTCATCCTTGATCTCATCAGACAGTGCCCGATTGAAAGCAACAGTTAATGCCTCCTGATTCCAGCCACTCTCCATAGCAAGTGTTCGAAATTCCTCCGCTACACTTTGAGACCCTTGAGTTAACTGAAGTAAGCGGCTGGCTGCCTCACGCCCGCTCAATGGATGATCAAATACTCGTCTCATCTCCTCAATAAAACTGTTATAATCTGAACAAACCCTTGGTTGAGGGGACTGCTCCCACAAGGCTGTTGCCCAGGCAAGGGCTTTCCCAGATAAAAGAGTAATGACGTAAGCCACCTTGCTACGGGCAGTTGGGAATTTGTTCGGCTGCAGTTCAAAGTTCAGTGAACACTGGGTGAGGAATCCCTTACATCTGCCAGGGCTTCCATCGTACCTCTCAGGATGAAGCAGGTGGATATCGGGGCCTTGCACTGCTATGCTAGGAGGTGGCAGTGGAGCCTGAGGTTGAGACTGAGCTCCCTGTGCTCCCTGCTGTGGGCTTGAAATAGACTGAAGGTGATGCAGAATTTCAGTGACTGCCTGACCCAGTTTTGAAACAGCCGCCTCTTGTTGTGCAAGGACTTGTTCATGTCGTTCCATAGTGGCTGCCTGACTTGAAACAGCTGCAAGGATGCGTTCTGCATTCGATAAAGGTTGAGTCTCCTCTGCTGGGTTCGTATCCATGGTTCAGTCCTACTGTTACGGTCCAGATGGGGATCGAACTCAGGTCTCCGGGATGTATTAGTGTGGCACTTACTCCTACTGGAGCAGGTGAAACCCAGTTGCAGAGGAAATAATGAGAAGGCTTAAAGAGACTTTCTTAAAGAGACAGGTTCTTTACTCAAGCAAAAATATAAAAATGAAGGAATCCCAAGAACCAAGAAAAAGTCTTCGAGACTTACAACGAGAATAGCTACTGATGAACTCAAAACACTCCTTGGTACAAAATACAAAAAAGTAATCCAAACAGAAAGCTGTCCTTAGACCTCAGGCAGGAGAAAAATCACAAAGAACACAGAAAACAAGAAAGCCTCTTACAGCAAAAACTCGGCAGCATGATTCTGAGAAAGACATGAGGACTGAACAAGAACAATAGGCAGGGAGACATTTAAATAAGATTGTTCATTAGGAGTGATCAAAAACAGGTGTGCTACAAGTCTCTAACAGGGTGGTGACCTGGGACAGAAAGTGCGCCATCCAGTGGTGAACCCAGGGAATCTCAGGCAGATCATTACAGGTGGCCACTGCAGGGGCAGGTTTGTATACGATCATATACAGAGAGAGCGGTCCACGGCGGTGGGTGCAATGTTCCTGCGTGTGTTGGCCACTGCTGTGGCAGGTTTTGTATACGGTCATATACAGTGGGAGCAGTAAATGGCGGTGGGTGCAATGCTCCTGCTTGGGATGGCCGTTGCGGTGGCAGATTTTGTATATGGTCATATACAGCGAGAGCTGGCCATTGTAGTGGGAGTGGTGCCCTGCTTTGGGTGATCCCCTGTGGGACTGGTAAGGGTCTGGAGGGTTTTTTTTTTTTTTTTTTTTTTAATAGTCTGAACAAATATAGCTTTTGAATGCGTTAGAAGACCAACGGCCGAGGGTTTGAATTTGCTGTTGGAAGAGACCTTCTCTGCTGCAGTGGTGGCTGCACCTATTCTGAAGGAATGTGTGGAGAAATTTTCTGATGAGATTCCGGAGAATCTCATCAGAATAGGTCTGAGCATTGGTTATTTGAGGTGGGGCGATGCCGTGACGTTTATGGAAAAATTGAATACCGCTTAAGTAGCCCTTAATAGAACCGACTTGCAGGTTTTTTGAGGTGTTAAGAAAGGAGATGAAAGAAGTCATAGACAGCAGGGAAAAATCAGGGAATTGGAGGTTATGCCTTGCCTAGAAAGATTTAAAGCATTTCCAAGCGGTCAGGTAAGATTGCAGGGTTCTGTGAGAAACTGCTTGTAGGATTGAGTCGAGGGAGGCTTCAAGGAGGGACCTTAAAGGATGGTTCACTGGAATATTAGTTGTGAACAGAGAGGAACCGGGGTTGGATAGGGTTCCGCTTCTGGCACCAGCATCCTGAATTTCTGCGAGGATCTGTGGTGGCCAGGCATAGGGGAGAGTACGGCTGGTGTGGGTTCATCTGGTTCAATGAATGGAGTGGGTACGGGCTAGGCTGATGGCTTATGAGGGCTGGAGCCATGGTGCCTGCTGCGTGGGTTGCCTGCTGGAAACTGGAGAGGGAGCAGCTGGTGTTTGGGTCCTGAGCTTTGCTGAGGCTAGTGGAGGAATTACGGCTTTTTTTAGCGGAAGAAAATGCTGAATGGTAAGAAGAAGCTAGAGAAACTTGACGACATCTGGAGGGTGGAGGCGAACGTGATCTTAATCGCATTGGCGAATGGATAGTCGCTCGCGTTAGTTTCCTGTCTATGGACGAAGCTCGTTTGAAGTTCCGGGTTAGCGTTCTCGATTTCGTAGTTTTCTGGTGATTGGTCTTGTTCGGACATGATGAATGTCATGCTAAGAACGAGGTATCGAGGTAAGAGGCTTGTGTGAATTTATAGTAGGCTTCTCTTGCTCTGGTTGGATAATTGCGTGATTAGGAAACGAGAAGCCAGCCAGGTTAATTATCAGCGCGCGCTCCTCCCGAAATTTGTTTATTGCTAAACATCATTTAAAAGATAGTAATCTCACCCATCTCCATGACTAAAGAAAAACAGGTGAAAAGATCAGAAGTAAAAATAAATAATTGGCCTCATCTCCCTACACGATAAACTCAGGGAGAATCTCAAAATAACGTCATTGTAACCATGCTTTGTAACCCTCATGAGCTGCGTCTCTCTGCTGCTTTATAGTTGTATGCTTTGTCAGAGTGAAGTTGCGCTGTCACTAATTACCATCAGCTGCAATGAACTGGTGTGCTACGTAGCCAGAAGAGAGAAAGAGAAAGAGCAAAAGGGAGGAGAGAAACACAAACATGTGACACAATACACACAAATACGACAGAGGATGTAACAATGTCTATATATCAGTTCATTGTCTGGCACTGGTTTTAGGAGGAAGAAGTAGTAATTTTAACTCATTATTATTAACACAATTCACATATGTACAGTAGAAAGCAAAGAAAAGCAGTCAAAAGCAGTGTGATTATATTTCAGTTCATAAGTTCATGAGTTTAAAGCTGCAGTTCGTAAGTTTTGCCTCTTTGGTCAGCATCTCTGTTTGAAAACCTGGAATTGCAAGCTGCTTCCAGTATTGTCTTGCTTGCATTGAACTGTGATCTGGCATGGCTCCAACACAGATGAATCTAATGTTTTGAGGAGTATGTGTGGCTGGATAAAGCAAGCCAATGTTACGCTAGTAAGATTTTGATATATGAAAATTGTCATCAAGGTAAAGATGATTACAGTGACATACAAGAGTCATACATTAGATGCATGTTTTTCTGTTATTTTTTATGCACCACTGAACATAAGTACGCAGAGATCAGTCATTTATGTCTGATCTCTGCATACTGATCACTAAAACACCATGTTTCTTCTTTTGACCCAAAAAACACATAATCATTTCTTGAGAACAATCCACCATAAAAATGCATTTAATTATTCTAGCTGCTGTGAGAAAAGGCTAAATGACCCACTACCTGCAGGGTCCTCACTGTCACGAACAGCACCTCTGTGGCTCTCTCCGACCACCACCGGAGGGAGCTCTCACCAGAATACTAATCACTAAAGGACTACATTTCCCACAACCCCGTACCTTGGGCTGATTACAGCCACCAGGTGTTCCGCATTACCCAGGCTTTATAATGGACTCCCTCACGACCTCTCATCGCGAAGTCTTGTTTGTGTTAACTGCAATTCTGAGCGTTTATTCCCGTGTTTGTTTTCCTGTTGCCGATCTGTACCTTGTCTACCTCTTGTGATTGATATCTGCCTGCCTTTTGACCTTCTGCCTGTTATCGTTTACGTCTCTTGGATTTCCCTCGTGTATTATCGTTTGCTCCTGTTTGACCCTGCCTGCCCGACCACGATTAAAGCTAAGTCGCAAATGGATCCTCACGTCTCCGATGTATCATTACACTCACATGCAATAGCCTAGTAGCCAGAAAAGCTTCTTTATATTTACAAAATGACTGTGCTTGAATTTCCTGTCAAAACCTACATAGCACTTGAATTAGAAAACATTACAATTAGATAACCAATGTAAATCGGGCTAAAGTAAGGCAATAGTTTCAAACACACTGGCTGGGTATGTACTTGCTTAAATATTTGTTTCATTTTTAACCAAAAAAAGTTACAGACTGCAGCCAAACTGAGCCATTCACAGCAGTATCCTCAAATAATTTTCAACATTCACACAAAGTCATTAATATATAGTCAAACATTTCTGGATTGGTTTTCTGGATTGCATTTTGTTCATCTCAAGTTTTAGTTGGATATTTCCACAGACAATATCTGCAGTGTTCATAAAATTAAATCTGAACATAATTTTTAAAGGTCACTGAAATTCCAGCATAACCAAATTTATATTATATTAATATTGGCCTTTATGCTATGCAGCACAAGCATGCTGCAGTATGAAAAGTTTGTTTATGTTTATCCATATAATAAAGGTTAAAAGATGAGTTCTTAATCCAGCAATCAAAGGTTTACATTCGCTCCTAAAATGCTCTTGGAGTGAAAACAAGGATTTTTTCTTTCACCTTGCTGAATGTCTTGGGATATCTTGTACCTTTTGTCATCCTTTCCAATGGTGCCTTGGGAATTCTGCACCTCTGATCCCTGGCCCCCATAATAGCATTCACATTCAACATGCAAAGGGACAGAAAGGAGAGGGCAGGTCAAATAGAAATAAGCCCAGCTGAGTTTTAGGGAGCGAGGAGAATGGGAGCAGTGAATAGGTCACGTCAGAACTGGTTTTAAAGGGCTGCTGTCAGAGACTTTAAAAGAATAAGGAGCACAGTGAAAAACGGCCCAGCGAGGGTTGAAGGCAGCATGGTGAATAAACTGTCAGGATGGGACCTGGCTCTCCCTCAGATGCTTTCGCAGGGATGAAGACTGATAGAGGGAGAAAAGAATAGGCAAATGGGAGCAGAGGGAGGAGAAGAGAATACAAGATAAAGTACAAGGAACAACAGACAGAAAGAGTGACATGAAGATAGATATGGAAAAACGAACATAAGCCAAAGTAAGGGCTCAGAATTCAGTGTAAAGATGCAATGCTTTATCAAAGCCATCAAAGCCTGAATTATGCCTGCCCAGACCAACCTCATCCACTAAGTATCAAAGTATACAGTTGTAATTGATATGTAAATGCGTTCATGCCATCTCTGTGTAAGGAGCTGAATCAAAAACCAATAATGCAATAAGACTAATCTGAGAAGGGACATCCAAAGGAACAAAAGGACTTCAAAAAGAGAGTAAACAACGCCATCCCCCCCTGTTGCTTTTATGACACCCTCTTCACCTCTGCTCTTCCTGCTTCCCCTCCTTCTGCCAAAAAGACTTGGCTTAAAGTTCATTAGGAATAAGGCATTATATGTCATGTGTCTTGTGAGCCTATTGTTCTTCACTTTCATGTTTGGTCTCATTTGAAAGGTCTCAGTGCGATTGGTCTCAATTTCACAGTAATCACTTATATTATGTAAAAGATTAAAAACTTGGTAGAACTGTGTTCTGTTGAGAAGGGGGGGTGTCCTCCTTTTGGGTCTCTGAAAGTGTTCCAGCCAGGTGTGATCCTGGAGCACGGGAACCTAAACACCAAACTAAATATGGGATCTCTTTGTCTGAGTATATAAGGAAAGTGACAAAACACAACAAGGTGCGATTCTGTTGCCAGATCGGCCCGTAGTGTGGTGTGTGTCCCCATACACCATACTATGTACTTCTAAAGACAAGGTATAATGAACTTTTATGTTTGTTTTATTTTGTTTTGTGTTATTTTTGTACTGCTGATCAGTTGTGCAAATGTTTATGAATTATACCAATTTGGAAACTATTCTTGCCTGGCAAAATAAACGTTAATCTTGGTTAACTTATAATATTGTCTGAAATAACTTTTCTAGTTGGTTAGTGACTTCTGAGGTTTTCCGCATTGTTGGTGTGCTAGGGTGAGTCAGATCAATGATCAATGGATGGAGCCAGGGGCACGTTTTTGATATCTTGACTTCTGGCCACCAAACTGGCTTAGCATGCTATTACTTAGGGAATGCATAAAAAATTACTATTTTTGAGTCTATTGAGGAAATGGCTGGTAAACGATCTACGGGGTAGCCTCTGACTAAGACCTGGACTAGCCCAGATATGTCGTGAGTCTGTTCTGGCCAAACAAGGTCTCTAAGCGACCCAAGACTCCTAACGAACGATAAGTCGAAACTAGGAAGTATTATAGTTAATTAATGATCCAAATTTAATCACAACTAGAGGGATCACCAGTTACATTTAAATACATATAACTAAAATCACGAAAGATTGGAGTCAGATAAAATTATGTATAAGGTCAGTACTACAATTGGAAACGCAAAAGATGAATAAAGATGAATAATATCAGTGATTTTCAGAGAGACGCAACGAAAAGACTGAACGCGCATTAACCTTTGACCAGGGCCTCTGGATTCTGTTCTTCAGGAAAAGGGGGACCCTTACATCTGAACAGAATTAAACAGTATGTAGACACCAAATGCCACTTTAGAAGCGCTTCTGTTCCATATTTACAATGTACATTTGCCATAATGTTTATTTTTACATATGTTTATTTTTATTAAAGACAACAATTCTTTATAAATAATTATGTTACTATGACCAATACATTAGTTTGTCAAATGTAAAATATTTAATGAATTAAGATGAACAAATCTTTAAAGCTTAAAAGCTTTTCTCAAAAATTATATTAATATACATTTCATCATCTTCTTTTACAGCTGAATTATTGCAACACTTTTTTACTACAGAGATTTTCTTATTGCAGAATGCTTTCCTATAATCCTGTGAGGGAGTGCTATGGATTCTTTTATAGCAGAAGAATTCATAGCACTGATTGAATGGTTTTATCTTGTTATTAGTGCTATTAGATCTTAGCGCAGCATTCGATACTATCGATCACAACATTCTCTTGGATAGACTAGAAAACTACGTTGGCATCAGAGAAAGCGCCTTAGCATGGTCAAATCATATCTATCTGACCGCTATCAGTTTGTAGCATTAAATGAGGAGGTATCACACTGCTCACAAGTGAAATATGTTCAACGCAAGTTCCTCAACGCTCAGTGCTAGGACTGTTACTTTTCAACCTATACATGTTACCTCTGGCAGATATTATCAGGAGACATGGTGTTAGCTTTCACTGCTATGCTGATGATACTCAGCTCTATATTTCAGCGCAGCCTGGTAATACACAACAAATTCAGAATCTAACAGAATGCGTAGTCGATATAAAAAACTGGATGATGAGTAACTTCTTAATGCTATATTCTGAATAATTGGACCTAAAAACTCCACATATAATAATCTAGAACACAGTCTAATATTTGATGGCTGCTCTGTTAATTCTTCATCATCAGTTAGGAACCTAGGTCTGCTGCTTGACTGCTTGAACACCATGTGTCCAGCATCTGTAAAACTGCGTTTTACATCTTAAAAATTAATTAATTACGACCTATGCTTTCAACATCTAATGCAGAAATATTAATTCATGCGTTTATGACCTCTAAGTTACATTATTGTAATGCCTTATCGGGTGGTTGTTCTGCACGCTTGATAAACAAACTTCAGTTAGTCCAAAACGCAGCAGCTAGAGTCCTTACTAGAACTAGGAAGTATGATTAGCCCGGTTCTGTCAACACTGCACTGGCTCCCTATCAAACATCGGATAGATTTTAAAATCTTATTAATTACCTATAAAGCCTTGAATGGTTTAGCTCCTCAGTACTTGAGTGAGCTCTTATCACATTATAGTCCTTCACGTCCGCTGCGTTCTCAAAGCTCTGGCCATTTGATAATACCTAGAATATCAAAATCAACTGCGGGCGGCAGATCATTTTCCTATCTAGCACCTAAACTCTGGAACAATCTCCCTAACACTGTTCGGGAAGCAGACATACTCTGTCAGTTTAAATCTAGATTAAAGACACATCCTTTTAACCTAGCCTACACATAACACACTAATACACTTTTATTATTCAAATCCGTTAAAGGATTTTTAGGTTGCATTAATTAGATGAGCTGGAACCGGGAACACTACTCGTAAAACACACTTGTGACATTGTAAAAAGAATGGCATCTACGCTAAAATTAGTCTTGTTTCTTTCTTAATCTGTTTCACAGTTTGTATCCAGATTAGATGGTGGCTCAGTACCCAGAGATTATGTTCATCAGAGACCAGAACACCTAGATGAACCCCGTGGACAGATCATCAGATCCTGATGCACACACACACACACACACACACACACACACAAGTCATTTAGGACGAGTCTAAGTCTGGTTTCTCCCAAGGTTTTTTTTCTCCATTCTGTCATGGATGGGGTTTTGCTTCCTTGCCGCTGTCGCCTCTGGCTTGCTTTGTTGGGGACACTTAACTTCTAGCGATTATCGTCGAATTGATTACAGAGACCGTCTCTGCATTTAATAACAAATTGTTATGTAAATCTCATCATTTTACATCCCTATCATTGTATTCATCTACTTTATATGGTTCAGTGCTTTGATACAACCTGTGTTGTTAAATACAATATAAAATAAAAATGATTGATTGATTGATTGATTACTCTTCAACACGGAAGAACGCAAGTCCAAAACCTTGGAACCATCAAGACTTTCATCTGAGACTGCATGTGAATCCTCACCAATGAGATAATGCAAGCATTGTGCATTTTACTAAACTAAACAGAGGTTTAGTATTCGTTACAGACCCCATTATAAACAGCGCTGATGGTTTACAGGTGGTTAAATGATTTTCCATAGCTTCATTCTCTGCTTTCCTGATGTTTACTATCAAGCCTTTGCATTTTCCCCCAGTTTATTTATACTTGTGTGCTCAGTTATGTGAGTTAACATTTTATTGATGCCATTGTAATTCTGCTACAGTTACTACTGCAGTCTGATATAAATAATTGTAATTAATCATAATTAATTGTAATAATTTATATACATTTCCCTTAATGAGCTGATTTGTTACAACTTCTTTCTTTCAAACTTATATAATCACTCAGCTAATGGAATTTTGTTATAAGAACATTCTCCATATACAGATGCTGGTAATATAATTAGAATAATAACTTGACAATTGTCCAAAAGGCGACCATTAACACCTTGCACAAGGAAGGCAAGACACAAATGGTCATTGCAAAAGAGACTGCACATCAATAGAGAGGTGAAAGAAAGGAAATAGGCATAACTGCACCCTGGAGAAAATTGTGAAACAAAACTCAATCAAAAATGTGGGGGAGATTCACAAAGAGTGGACTGTAGCTGGAGTCAGTGCTTCAAGGACCACTATGCACAGACGTATGCAGGACATGGGTTTCAGCTGTCACATTCCTTGTGTCAAGCCACTCTTGGACAACAGACAGCGTCAGAAGTGTCTCGCCTGGGCTAAAGACAAAAAGGAATGGACTGCTGCTGAGTGGTCCAAAGTTAAGTTGGTAAAATGATGAAAGTAAATTTTGCATCCAGGAATTTTTAGAGCACTTCATGCTTCCTGCTGCTGTTTTTTTCCAACAGGACTTGGCACCTGCACATAGTGCCAAAGCTACCAGTACCTGGTTTAAGAACTATGTTATCTCTGTTCTTAATTGGCCAGCAAACGCATGTTACCTTGTATTGTGAAGAGGAAGATGCAATATACCTGACCCAACAATGCAGAAGAGCTGAAGCCCACTATCACAGCAACCTGGGCTCTCATAACACCTGAGCAGTGCCACAGACTGATCAACTCCATGCCATGCCGCATTGCTACAGTAATTCAGGCAAAGAGTGCTGTACATGCTCATACTTTTCATGTTCATAATTTTCAGTTGGCCAAGACTTCAAAAAAAAATGTCATTACTAATATTTGTTGTAATTTTGAAATGCAAATAAACATGTATTTGTTTAGACATCCTTCTTCGACCGTCTTTTATGTTGCATCCCTTAACGAGAGGGTCGTAACATTCTGACAGAAATAAAGTCAATCTGGTTAGTAATATTTGAAGCTGTTAATACTGTTTGTGGAATTGATATTCCACACAAATTAATATTCCAACAAATACCCCCTTGAATGTCTTGATTTAAGGGGGTATTTCAACTGGAGCAAATAAATAAATAAATAAATAACAGGACAGAAACAGATATTAAATATTAGATATTATAACAGATATAATAGATATTACTGAATTAAAAAAAACTTAATAATGCACTTTTTCCCACAGAAAAGCATGGTAAAGCACTGATTTAATATTTTTACAACACAAAACACAAAAGAAGATTTTGTAGAGTGTTACCAGACTGTTTTGGTTCTTCCTGATTTGTACTTTATAGACTAAAATTTCTTATTATGTTATGTTCCAGGAGACAAAGAAATTTAGACAGGTTTGGAATGACATGATGTTGGGTAATTTATGACAATCTTTATTTTGGGGTGAATCTCCATTTAAGAACTTTATTATTTGTAAATAACAAGCACCTAATTTATATTTGACACTGAATCAGTCCATTGTTGAATTATCCAGAAGTACCCAGTATGATGTATTTAGAGTTGAACTGACTAGTATCCTGTTAGTATCCTGATAGTGTAATGGTGGTTACAAGAAGTTTTCAATCAACAAAACAATAGTAATACAAAGTAATAATAAACTATAAAAATTGTTAAAAAAGACTGAGAAGCAGCTTCTATGAAATTTTTCATTAGGCTCTAGACAGTTTTGTCCATTAATTTTGTTAAGTCTCTTTGGTATTATATTATGTTTAATGCATGTTTATGATATATCACTAGTAATTACTTGTTTTCACGTGATCTATTTTGTTTATTATATGTTGATCTTTGCATTATATTAGGGTTCTAAGAACCTTTTCTAGTTGACTTTGCAAATGACCATGAGACATCTTAAACTTTGACCCACAAGAGATGTGACCTTCACAGAACTCAAAAGGCCTTGCTCCAATGCTCCGCCTCAGTAGTCTTCTACCTTTTTGGTCTCTTCCACATCTCACGACTTCTCACCCTCTCAAACCGGTACCAGCCCAGCTACCATCCTGTGAGACATTGAGGAGATGAGAATTTGAGCACCTCTGCAACTCTTAAGTTTTCGTGCCAGACCTTGCGGCCTTGATTTTTTATTCACCTGAAGAACCTTGGATCTCAGCAGAAATTCCTCCTAGCTCTTTTCACTTTCTATCTGGGAAGAAACTGTCAATCATCAAGAGTCAGGACATCTTTGGAGATCATCACTCTTTAAACTGGAAGAACGTAAGTGCAATTCCAAAACCTTGGAACCATCAAGACGGTCATCCAAAACTGTATCTGAACCCTCAACAACAAGGCAAGCAAGTATTGTACATTTAACTAACCTAAACAGAGGTTTAGTAATAGTTATAGCCCCCGTTATAAACAGTGCTAATGGTTTACAGGTGGTTAACTGACTCCCAATAGTTTCATTCTCTGCTTCTGCTGAGTTTACTATCAAGCCTACTTTGCAGTTTATTATGTATTTATGCTTGTGTGTTCAGTTTTGTGAGTTAGTGTTTAGTTAAACCTTTGGCGCCAGGTTTTTTTTTCAAATGCTGGATTTTAACATCAAGATTTCAAAAGCTTGTGTCTTGAAAGGGCTTAAAGATAGAGATCTACTGTAAAGCAGAAAGATTTTGGCATGACCCAAAGTTTATATGGGACGACATACCAGACAACGCACACTCATTAGACGGCCAATCGTCTAATTTAAAAAAGACAAATATTCCCCTTCACTGTTATAATAACATTTGCAAGACATCTTTACAGTACAACTTTTTATTAGCCATTTGATGATTTCCACAAATCTCACAATTTACCCGCACTCTGAACTGAACTAATTCTATATCAATGACACAAGCGCTCATTTGCTCTTATATTTCCTCTGACAATTTGAACATAAACACCACGTAATTTTGGTATAGAATCGAAGTACTACATGTGTGCCACCTAGAGGTAGGGAATACAAATAAGATATTACACCATATTAGGAACTGCAGTCAGGATTTGACATTATTGGGTATTTTACAAAACACCTACAGAGAGTGCACGCATACATATTAAGTGAATTCTAGACTAGTGCACATGTGCATTTCACTGCATGATTCTTTATTTAAATGCCAAACTGTGTACTGACCTTACGACACCAGCACAATAACACACTCAGTAAAATATAGTCTAAATATATAGTATCTAAAAATATCTAAAAATATAGTCTTATCGCTAAAATCAGAAAATATTGAAATGTTATTTTTTGTCAATATCGCACACCCCTATGTGGAAGACTGATGCTGCCACTTCACATGTTTGGAGTATTTGCTTTATGCATATTTGCATACTCTTGTTTCAGTGATTGGTCCTGTAATGAATGGAATGTCCCAGTGCTCCCAATGGTCAATAGCCGATTCTGGGAGAATGTTCTTAAAACAAAATTCTGTTAGCTAGACATAATAAAAGGCCAAATTAAGACATAATAAAAATAATCATCAAAAATTATTCAGAACTAATTTTGTAAACCATTTCAAATGATTTCCTTTCTAAACAAACATCTTTAAGAATTTACTGCCTTTTCTTTTCTAATAAACTAATTTCTGTCTTTGCCTTTAAGAAATATATACATGGCTTCAGAAGACATCAAATATAGTACATGAACCATATATGAACCATGGACCACTTTTATGATGATTTTTATAGCTTGAAAGCTTCTGAACATAAATATTTCATAATTTTATCATAATTCCTCATGTCTCATTTTATGAGAATGAGCAAATAATGACAACTTACATTTTTGAAGGAACTGTTGCTTTAAATTCAGCTGTATTCTGACTTTCTTGGAGAAATGTGAAAGTTAATACAGTGTGTGGGATGATGATAAACTACAGTCTCGCTGTAAATGACTTTAAGATTGATATCAGAAGCTCACAACACTGATTTAACAGACTTTAGATGAGGGGAGCCATTGAGGTGAAGCTGGTAGGAACAGGTATGGTAAAATCCTTCAAACTAATACTACAATCTCTCCTACATATAAAGCCATTTTTATGACTGCACACTAATCGTCTATCTCCTTAAGCCATATTTCAGACATGTCCACAGAAGATTCAGAGTAGGGTGCATGAAGACTTAAAAAGGAATGTATTAATGCTTGTGAAATTCTCCACTTTTTCCTCCATTCAAAAATGCCAACATGTCTGTCTGTCTGCTTTACCGAATTGTAATAAAATCCATGCTGAGGTACAGCACAGACACCAAATAAGTCCATGTAAACTGTGAGTCCATACAAAATGTGAGTGACTGAGCTATTAAGCCAATGGGGTGCTTCACAATGCTTGAATATTTTTTAAAGGAATGTGAGTACCCTCTATAATTTTGACTATCATATACATCGTGAAAAAAGTAATGTAATGTGAAGGGATCTTATGCCTTCTGTCTGTCACTGGTTCAACACGTCATACTTTTGGTGATTATGGAAAAAAGTAACTTTTTGATATATGCGTGCAGGGTGCAGCTTAAGAATATTTGATTAATATATGACTGCTGTGCTGCGCAAATTTGTGTTAAGGATTCATGAAACGGCTGGATAAATTTCTAAATAATGTTGGGTCCGTAATGAACTAAGAAATTCAGATTTTCAAAATATTTCAGCCTAAATTACTACAACAGATAACTATGATCTTTTTTGCACCAATCTTTTAGTAAACATTTTAGGAACTTTCACAATGCAAATTCCCCGGCATAAAATTATAAACTTCCAAATCAAATAGGAAAATCTAGGAGAAAGACCAGTTGTTTGCTGACCTGTTCATCCATTCCTCCCCCAAGCATATGGCCCAGGTCACTACAGAGAAATGGCAAGAACTCAAGCTGCTATATGTACATAAAATAGCTATAATATCTGCAGAGTTCAGAACCATAAACTCCCCATATTTGGTATCAAATTTACAGTCTTAGTGTGATTGAAAAGGTGGACTCAGTCCCATTACCGTAGAACAGACCAAAATTTAAAATCTCAAATCTGAGAAAGATTCTGTTCTAGTGTGGGTATCCCTGATCTTTGCCAAATGTTGTTTTCTCACACTAAGGTGCATCTGGTTTTCAAGTTATTTCATGTTCCAGCTAAATGCCTTGGGAAGTCTTTATCACACCAAACTTATAATTATTTTTCCTGATTTGAGTTCCTAAAGAGGATTGGTGAAACATTCAGGGAAGCAGCTTTAAACAGAACTTCCTGCACGATTGCCATGTGTCTCTGCTTGCCAGGTATGCTGACACTTTGCAATTATTTTAGAATTTTAAGTTTGAGTTTCATACTGATCAGTTGTGTAACCAAAATATATTACCTTTCTTGTAAGTTATATATTCTCAATTTTAATTGATTATTCTCATTCTTCATTGATTTTCATTATTGTTTTTTAATGCCTGTCAAAAATAAACATTACATTTGATTTATTCAGGAATCCATTTCTTCCAGTAGATTATTGTGCAGTCTAACGTCACCATAAATCTGTTCCCAGATCAGATTACACTTCTGTACCAATAGTTAGCAGGGGACTAGCTATGAAGGGATCTTATGCCTTCTGTCTGTCACTGGTTCAACACGTCATACTTTTGGTGATTATGGAAAAAAGTAACTTTTTGATATATGCGTGCAGGGTGCAGCTTAAGAATATTTGATTAATATATGACTGCTGTGCTGCGCAAATTTGTGTTAAGGATTCATGAAACGGCTGGATAAATTTCTAAATAATGTTGGGTCCGTAATGAACTAAGAAATTCAGATTTTTAAAATATTTCAGCCTAAATTACTACAACAGATAACTATGATCAGTTTTATCTAGGAAAAGCTAATCAATAATTTATAGAAAAATTCAGATTGGAGTCAGATTCAAATATTCAAGTGGTCAGACTTTTTATTTGGAAATACATTTTAATAATTCTAGGTAACTTTTTGCAGACGCGCCATAAGACATACATGCAGACAACCTTTGACAAGGCTGAACTCCGCTTCATTCTGACAGTAAACTTAAGTATTCCTGTTCTAAATGCAGAAAGTAGTATATCAAAGATGTGATCCTTCCTAAGAGGACTTTACCCAGTTCCCATAACTCCAAGCTTTTCTGGCATCCATTAATAATGGGAAATGTAGTAGCCAGCAGAAAAAAAGAAAATTTAGAACTGAAAACATACACATGTAGTATGGGATATGACACGATAAGCATACTAACTGCAGGTAAAGTTAGGTATACACTGTGAGATTTTTGTTAATTGTTTTAAGACATTTTACGACTTTTATTTTGTTATACATTATATATTAAGGCAGTGTAGGGGTTCACAAGGGTTCACAAGGTTAACTTTTGGTCACCCCCTATAAGGTTCCCATTGTATACAATATGTATAGTGTGATACTATACATACTGTATAGTGTGAGCAGTCAAGCTGTTGCTCCGCGAATGGACTACATAGCGTGAAGACATACAGTCAGGTCCAAATATATTCCCATTTTTATTGCCCTGACCCTACATGCCAGTTTGTGGTGGAGTTTGACACGTCGGAGGTGGGGGTAGGTGTGATGTTGTCCCAGCAGGCTTAAGATGCATCCCTGTGGTTTTTTTTTCCCCATTGATTATCTTCCGCTAAATGCAACTAAGATATTGGTAACAGAGTTGTTGGCGGTTAAGTTAGCATTGAAGGAGCGGGCGTCACTGGTTAGAAGGTTTGGGGCTACCTTTTGTTGTCTGGAAATCAGATCCGCTAAATGCCTTAACTCTAGGCAGGCTTGATGGACACAATTTTTCCCTGTCATACCGCTTGGGTTCCAAGAACATGCAACAGATTTTTGGGTTCCCCCACTGCCGCATCTCATAGATGGGGAATACATGTATTTGGTCAATCGTATTCTGGACTCAAGTACTTGCTGGACTGGGAAGGTTACAGTCCGGAGGAGAGGAGTTTGGTTCCTGCCAGAGACATGGATCACTAACTTATTGATGATTACAATCAATAGGTAAGGTTGGCTGGGAGTGCCAGGGGGTGTTCCTATCCTGTGGTCTCCTGCTCCGTCTCTTGAGGTTTTTGCTGGCAGCTGTCTTTGCCCAATGGATCTTCAGTTTTGGACTTTGGCAACCCATTGCCTTCCTGCACCCACTCTCCTGCCACTCTGTGAACAAGCCTATTTCCCCGCAGTCATTTTGAGTAATCTTCTGTCAATAAATTTGACTGCTATTCCGCACCTGAATACTTGTCTCATTTCATAACATTGCCAGGCCTGTAATGCATCTGACATCAGTTGTTGTTTGTTTGTAGGTCTTTCTGTCACTAGTTTTATCTTTAGCAAGTGAAATGCATGCTCAATCAGGTTGAAATAAGGAGAGTGCCTTGGCCTATTCCACAGCATATTCCACTTTTTTTTCCCTAAAAGTCCTGGATTGCTTTTATGCTCTTTTGCGTTTGCTCCAAAGTGTATTTGTTCATAAAACATGCAATTTGGTTTACTAGTGTTATGAGGTCATAACATACTGTAGTACTGTGCAAGAAACTGTGTGAAAAAGTCTTTATTAATCAATCTGTCAATGTAATCATTTGTGTGGGAAAAAAATTTAATTAAAAGTGGTTGTTTCTTAATACACTAAATTTGTTCCAGACTCCTGATCAAACTTCACAGCAAAAAAGGGTGACACACTAGGGTGACTAAACGATGACTATTTGTGTGAATTTTTAAAATGCCTATAACATAACACTTGATCTTCAAGCCTTGGGATAAGCAAAGCACAACACAATTCATCAGCAAGAAATTGTGCATAGTCCATAATCACACCTTTCTTCTCAGATACACAAGGTGAGTTTTCAGTCAGGCTTTCAAGATATTTACAACAGCAGTTACTGAGCACAGATAAGAGCACAATGTGGTATGATAAACTGTATTTAACAATATTTCACTTCTGCAGCCAGATACAAAGTGTTATGCAGGACAGAATCTAAATTAAGGTTGGAGTTTATTGCAGATATAGAGTGTTATTTTTTTTATATATATATACACAGCACATGGAGGTTTATCTTTTTGGGGGTAATTAATCTCATCCTCAAAAACTCCAACACCATTTTTACCATAATACATAATTTCAAATCTCTGCTGCATACTTCTGTGTTACATTAATGACCTCCAAACCAGTTAATCCGCTTTGCCGATTTGGTTAGTCTTTGTAATGGGGAGTGGACTATCAAAGTAAGCCTCTTTTTGCAATTGCTGATCAAACAGGCGCTCAGTTTAAAGTTTGTTGGCAATAAAAAAAACAGCTTAAATCATCAAGCTGAGTTGACAACATGCTTGCTACTAAACTTTCTATAAGAAATCCCATTGGCTTTCATTGAAAGAATCACATCTAGAGACCAGGATATCAGAGTTGATAGCTGGCAACCATTTACAACCTTAAAGGACAAACTAGTAACCGCAAAATGCCTTTGGAATCAAAAAGAACACCCTATCATGGAGGTAAGACTAAAGTACTCATATTTTCTTGTAAAATCTAGCTTCTATAAATAGACACAGAATGCATTTTACACGAGGAACCAGGTTAAAATTAGATAACATACACACTGAAATGAAAATGAACTATATATAAAAATATGCATGAATATAAGATCTAACTGCTCTTTTCATGTAGCCGCACTGGTTGTTGACTTGTCACTGTGATGAAAGCCATCATGTGCTGTTTAGCTTCTCTCTCAGTGTTAAAGTTGGGTTAGTTTTTTCTTTCTTTTTTTTTGAGGTGCTGTCTGATGTGTGTGTGCACCTCTGGGCACATGAATGACAGATGCTATTCATGGTTTTTGGGCAATTTTAACATAGCTTTAAACCTAAAAGTTCTTATGTTGAGTCTTCTTTCCAAATCAGACTCTACAGTACATCAAGGGCAGGATTGGGACAAATCTTGACCAGGGGCAGATTAATAAAAATGTATCACTTTTTTTTTTTCTTCTTCTTCTTCTTGTGGGGGGTGGTGCATTTTGTGTATGCTACTGTATCACTGGGTACTTTTTTTTTTTTTTGCCTTTAAGTCACATGCAGGTCACAAAACTAAAAATCTATATTTTCTTCTAATTATACAAAATATTTACATAATTTATAATATATAACAAATATCACTTATGTTTTATATATGAAAACATTTATATCAACTATCTGTTTCAGTTTTAGCAAAACATTTTTTTTTCATAGGTTTTTGTTTTATACATATGTAATACATTTGAGATGTAGAAATTACATTTGTCTTTAAAATGTCCTTGACTTTCAGGACTGGCCCTAAATAAGTGAAATTTACTCTTTCAATGTTTGTGCTTTTCATCTTTCCAGATTCTCGAGTTTGAACTGTTCAGAGCATGTCTGTGTGTTCCATGGGTATGATTTTCAAACAGTACTCATCCACATTCCACATCTATCTAAATTGACAAGCACAAACATTCTCAAATCAGTATCTCTGCTTTGCCTTGCTTTCACAGCTTTCATGTCCCAGAAGCCCTCTGCATGCTGATGCTTCCTCGACACTTTCAAGACCACCCATCTAAGCGGCTAATTAATCCCGCTGCAGATAGGAGCCTGATAGAGCTTTTCCCTCACCCACTTCCCTCTGCTCTCGACCCATCAGTAAGTGCGCTGACAGGAAGTTCAGCAGGGATCAGTGTTTCAATACACCACAGCCATAGTCAGCCTCCCTGTGCTCCTCAATCACTTTAGCAGCTTTAGGACATCAGAATGTGTGCCAGAGACTCTGCATTAGGAACAGCACTTTCATCCTGTGGATTTGTCCTCACCCCAGGGTAATATGAATACTGTTATGAAAGGTACTACTTTACAGAGTGTATGAAAATGTGATTGTCTTGTTTAAGACTTACTTGAGTATTCTCTCTCAGATGGAACCGGTTTAAACGTTTAATCTTACATGGCGCATTATTATGAGTGCTATTGTCCAATTTGTACAAAATTAGTCTGGTGTTTTTAGACATATTTAAACAGCATAACAAACATTGCAATAAATAGTTTTGAAGAAAAATCGACTTTTTCACTGAAGCAGAGAAAATAACCATAATGACACAGTCTCCATGCTACAATAATGATAGATGCAAAGTTTTCCACTGCGTTGACATATCATAAGGACAATTTGACTGCATTATTTGTGTCCACTTCAAAAATTGCTCATGAGAAATATCTTTAACTTCACAGATACTATTTCAACAGATATTCAACAGCATATTGTTATATTCAGAGCCATCTTTATCATTTGGTTTCTTTGTAGACCAGCACACTTTCCTCTTTCATAACCCTCTCTCATGCACAAATCAATGAGCAGGGCTAAACAGGCAGTGATGTCGAGGCGTTCTTCTTTTGCGGAGGTGGTGATCCACACAATTACATCAGAGAGTACAACATTCTGAAAGCTATTGTTTTGGCACACTGCCTTTAATATAAGCTGTATTTAGACTAACAACAAAGTTTCTGAAATGTACGGGTGTATTTATAGTATAATTAACCCTTACATGTCAAAATATCAAGGGAGTTTTGGTTTCTCAGTTCACAACCCTTTAAAGCCTGATTAGTGTAACAAACTGAAGTGCCACATATGCAAAACCATCTTTACATACGTATATGTTTATGTTTAATGCACTTTTAAAAAAGTGTGCCCCAAAATCTTCTGAATCAAACATTGTATGAGAGTGAGGGGAAAATTCCTTCACAGATTCAGATGTGTGTCACAACCCCCCTAGGTCCCAGACTGCTCATCAGTATTCAATGCATTATGAGTTTACACACACATGCACACACACACATCTGTGGCAATATGCAGCCTTACCAAACCCACCAGGAAGCATCAAGACCGGCCCCCTTTCACATGAGTATGAACAATGAAAACTTCCCCAGTCCTTTAATCTAACGCACACACACACATAGACACACACAACCCGCTGTGTCCCACAGTGTCCTTAACAGCTCTATAAATGATCTTATGATGCGAGACAAAACAGAAAAGTAATTGTTTAACATTTTTATAACTACTATGTGCTTTCATGACATTAACGTGATTCCCTTTATCTTATTGGAGGGATGTGGAAAAAAAGGATCACAAAAAGTAAAAATGCACAATTCAACTTGCATTTTCTGAAATAATTTGTTGTAAATTATGACATTAATCATTATTTAACAATTTAATAAAAAAATATAGTATAGTTGAAAATTTTCCACATTACATTTTATACACATGTTGCATTTACCCCAAGCACAACCTTTCTCCAGCTTTCATACTTGAATTACTTGGCATTCTGTTACAAACCAACAACATTTTGTGACTTTTCCATATAACACAAGAAATTTGTGTCACAGAAAAATCCCACTGCAACATCTAAAAGGGTAACAAGCATTGGCAGTAAGACACCTTGTTTAAAAATCCTGATGGCTTCTCTAATGATTCATAAATTATATTTTGAGGCCAGGATGCTCTCTGTTACTTGCAATGAATCACACACTTCAGTCAGTTTAATGAAACCCACCAATCCTAACCTACATGCCAGTAAATAAACCAGCACAGAAGAGATTGGATATATGCTCTGTATACTATGCAACTGACTATGAGTGTGAAGGACAATATTAATATGTATGTATATATATATATATATATATATATATATATATATATATATATATATATATATATATATGATGTAACCATATTGTATCGGGATGACACTGCAACACCAAACCAAGTCTCTTTTGTCAAACACCAAACCAAGTCTCTTTTGTCAAGTGTAGCTTAACCAACCATTATTGATTTGTAAGTTCAGAGAATTAAAGAGGGTTGATATAAAACAATAAAGCTCAATTTGAGCAGGGCTAAAAGCGAAGAAACTGTTAGTGAGAGATATCTGAACTGTGCACATCTCCTGAGACATTCCTTTTAGCAAAGCTTGTCTTTTTGTTTCCACCATCAGTATGTGAGAGAGATGCTTTGAACATGGGGAACTTTTCTTCAGCCGAGAGCACAAGGGGCAAGAGGAGCTTCCATCCAATGGCACTAAAGGAGACAAATAAGAAAATGACACGCAGAAAGTAGGACGTGGAAAGAAAAGCATGCCTGGAATAAACACAGAAATACCAGTGCCAAGAGCTTTAAATCAACATATACTGAATCATATTTGAGACAGACAGAAAAAAACATGACAAAAAATATAGCAGGATGCTATATTTGAAGCTTCCCATTGTGGAAAAAAAGAGCACTAAGTTTACGTTCATGTGCTGTACAAGGTCAACACTGACAGAAAATAAATGGTTTGATTAGGTATCAGTGTAAATCTGACAGTAATTCTTCCTCATCTGCCTATGGTGGTTCTAAATCTGGGTTGCATTTCACTTTTGTTGTGCAGTCAACTGTAAAACAGGATTTCTCTTGACAGGGGGCTTTCGCTTCTTAAAAGAGGCCGACATATGATGCCAGGCATAGCAATGCAACACAATGGTTTAAAGAACTAGCAAACAAACAAATCCAGACAGCCCTCTGAAGGCATGTGAGCTTTAGATGGCTTCAACAGGCTTCAAAGAGTCAAGATTCACAGAGAAAAGGGACGAGAGCACTTTTATTTGTGGTAACATGAAGTAAACTTCACTAAAGGTCAGTGTTCTTTTAAAAGGCTGATTTATTAATGGATATGAATATATAATTATATTTTAATATGGTAATTGTTATGACAATGTTAATGTTATTGCTCTTGGTGGAACAATTGGTTACTGAATTTGTGATGCTGTTGGTTATTTTTGTTGCTGCTGCTGGAAGACAAAGTACAGGAACAACTGCCAATACATATACCGTTACAGTGACATACTCAAAACATGCTGCTGCTGCACAAGTAGCATACATAATAACCTGTAGCAGATCTACAGAAGTCAACATTTGAAGTGAATCAAAAAAGTTAATCAAAGTTGTCCTAAGATGAGGGACAGCTATTGTTTTGGTTTTAGAACAACTTTAATGAAAGGTTTTGATCCACTTGAAATGTTGACTACTTTATAAAAGAGGAGGTTTAAGAAGAGCTCTGAAAGCACACTGCAAAATACTCTAGTAACTGCTAACCAACCATTTATCAGAATGTTTTTTTCTTTATTTTTAATATATTTTAAGAGCAATGTAAATGTGATTTCTCTTTAATGGATTAAGAAAAAGTGGGTTTCAGCTGGAGAATGCAGGTTATGCTGTTATGCAAAAGATTATCAGCATTCTGGATTTATCATGACAGATTTTGAGAAACCTAAAAGTTTTAAAAAAATATTATGTTTGCAGTTACTTTTAATGCCGCAAGTGGTGAATTAATTTCCCAATTCATCTTTAAATTATTTTATATTCATCTTCATTTGCAATGACACAAAAATCTTTCTGCTAACAAAATGTTTCTGCTATCATTCTTGTTATCCTGTGATCAAGCACTATTTTGTATTATCTGCTTGTTGAGTATTTTGGATACAGATGAGGAAACATTCAAAATGATGTTAATGATTTTCAAATGGGGAGTAAGAAATATATACAGTGAGTGAGACACATAGGCATATTGGCCTGAGGATATTGGCAAAGGAATTAGAGATGCCCAGCGGGAACAGATGGCAACGAAGTCCTGTGGGTCCCATTCAAAGGTCACTCGCTTTACAATAACCTCTACGCCACCTCCAGGCTATTCATCATTTACAAATCATTCCACATCTTCTCAAAGACAGTCTCTCCCTGTGCTTAATCCCTTGTTTCCTTTAGTAACAAACCCTTTAAAGTGAGGGCAGCTGTATTATCTAGTGAACAAAGGTGGCTTTTTTAAAATACACCCTCGCAGGTGAAGTGATGTCATTTTCAGAGATGCTGGCTCTAAGGGGCGATTCAGTAAGGCACTTGTGTAGACAGGGAAAAGAAAATAGATGTTATCAGTGTCTTTTGTCAAGACATTTCATCAAGGGAACCACAGTGAAATGTCATGTCCCCTTGAGGTTACTGGAGGGGGTTTATGTCGTCAGTCAGCACCCACCAATTGCGATGTTATTATAGTGCCAATTTCCTCACTGAAGGTCATTCTTAGCCTGTTATAGCACCTACTCACTAAAATGCCTTTTGTCTTCGAAAACAATAGTTTATAAACATAGTTTACACACAAAATTAAAATATATATATATATATATATATATATATATATATATATATATATATATACACACACACACACACACACACACACACACATATATATATATATATATATATATATATATATATATACACACATATATATACTGTAATAAACACACATATATATATATATATATATATATATATATATATATATATATATATATATATATATATATATATATATATATATATATATAAAATGTAAAAAATTATTATTATTATTTCTAATTAATTTGTATATGTTTATGTATATGTATACTGTAGGGTTGCAGTATACATATAAATAATAATATATATAAAGTGGCTTAGAAAATAGATGGACCATTTATAAAAAAAAAAATATATATATATATATATATATATATATATATATATATATATATATACTGATGATAGCCTGATTTTTTTTAAGCATGATAAATGCTAACATGTTAGCATAGTGATGAATAGATCAAATTTCTCCTTGACATCCAAACCTCCTTTATACTCCTTTATCACTTGCTCTCTAATGTCTTAATTGAACCTCTAGGGTTCTCATGTTGACCTTGTGACCAAAACCCATGGGGTTTATCTTTACTTGAAAAACGAAGCTTTCCTCTGAAAGACTACAGCACCTGATAAGAGATGATAAGCGACCGTCTGGACCTCCCCTATTCCACATTCAATCTCCCATCTGTCAGACACACATAAATCTACCAAAGGGAGATGGAATACAGAGTCTCTACATTACTTTCCCAGATTATTAGATAGCGTGCCTTGACAATGTATAACAATGATTTTCCTTTATAGAACACAGAAAGTAATCATGGTAGACTTAGCAATGCTGTAAATATCCACAGTAGCTGAATTCCAGCATACACTGGTAGAAGCAAAAATAAGCGTGATTACAGTGGGATGCTTCCATGCACTTTTTCCGATTTATTTATAACCTTGCGGCCTGATTTTGATTCTCCATCTGGTCTTTTGCTATGGGGATGTTTGCGGCCTGTCCCTCTTTTTGGCGACATGGCACATCTACCCTATTTTTATTTAAGGATTCTGATTTGTTTTTGTGTCTGCAGAGGTTGATGTTGAACTTCACTAACAAAAATATTATTATTATTATTATTACTACTGTTTTTTTAGAAGTGTACTATGGTGGGACCGAGGTATTTCTTGAAGTACCCTTCAGGCTCATCAACATACCAAACATTAGTAGTAATACAAACGTGACAAAAATTTCTTGATACTATTTTTGAGACCACAGCAAAAACAAATGCTAAAGAACATGCTTATATATTTATGGGTTATACTTGATATTAGAAGTTGTTATAAATATTATATACTTTTATAAGGACTGAACTGAAAGTATAACTGTAGGTCATCTCGTGAAAGCTGAGAAAACAGAACCATGAAGACTTAAGTGTACATACATGAATAAATTCCCCCCTCCATCCTCCCGTTGTTTATATGAAGTATATATTGTTTATATAAAAGTAAACTCTGCTGCATTTAGTGCAGTATAATGCCTCTAAATATAAACATACACTATAAAATAGCACTATATTGCACCAAAGGTGGTTCTTTGGTTCGTAACAGACCTTTACAGGTGCCATATCGCTCCTTTATCAAATGGTGGTATATAGAACCAAAAGATGTGCAATATAGCACTTTTTTGCAGTGATAAATAGGAAGCATAATAGCACATTTGTCAATATGTGTGTCACGTTCACGCTTTCTCGGGACGAAGCACACAAGGCTTAGAATGAACTTAAATGGGTTTAACCTCCAAAAAAGGCAAAATAAAGATACAACGGCAGGCAGGTAGAACAGGCAGGCAGGATAAACACAGGTATGGACATCGGGTAAGGACATAGAGTATAGACCTTGGTATAGACCTCGACGATCGGACCAACTGAACTGAAAACACAAGACTTAAATACACGGGGTAATTGATGAGACACAGCTGCAGACAATAATATAATTAACACAGAGGGAAGGCAGGGCACAGGGAGCACATGGCATGAGACAAAAAACATAAACAAAGAGTCCAGAGTCGTGACAATGTGCTACACAGAACCATTAGATGTACCATATATGACTACACCAAAGATAGAGACAGTATGCATCTATATGATACTTTTACTTAAGATGAATGATAACTAACCAACTTTAAAAACTGACTTTTTACTAAATGCTTACTGAGAAACAAAAAAAAAAAATCACTTTTAAAACATTTTAATTTATTTCAGCAGGAAATAAAATGAGTGCTTATAGACTAGGGTATAAACATACAGTGTGACAATTTTAGGGTGAAGTTTTTCGGGGGTTTTTTATGCAAAAGTTTGAAATATGTAAACTGTAAGAGAGAGTCCTGTTTTTATATAGTAAGGCAGATTCACACAGGAAGTGTGAAACACACACACACACTGGAGGCAACTGGGACTTAAGGAGAAACACAAGAGGTAAGTAGTGGGGCAAGTCATTCACCAATAATTTGTAAGAGCAAGGGAGAGAGTACACTTTGTGCATATGAGCCCGAACACTGAACTGTTGTGTGTGCTTGATGCATGTGCGGCTAGTTAGAATGCCGGTGAGTGAGATAACTGTGATTGGGTGGTGGCAGAACCATGACATTACTCCCTCCTCCACAGCCCGCTCCTGAGTGCCGAACACCTTGATGTAATTGCAGTCTGGATGCTTGGAGTGGAACTCTTCCAGAAGAGTGGGATCAAGAATGTCAGAGGAAACCAGGACCTTTCCTCAAGACCATAACCTTCCCAGTCCACCAGGTACTCCAAATGACCACCACAATGTAGAGAATCCAATGTCTCCTTGACCATGTATATCAAACCATCCTCTGTGAGGAATGGAGGAGGGAGCTCTTCTGCTTGGCCAAGGAAGGAATTGCCCCACCTCCTGGATTTTCCCCTCTGTCCATTAGATTGGGAATGATATCCCATGTTAAGGCTGATGGTCTCTTCTGGCTGGACTTCCATCAAACACAATAAAACCTCTACAAATGATTCAGAATGCAGCAGCACGGCTGGTATTCAATGAGCCCAAGAGAACCTATGTTACAACTGGATCTCTGTCAATCTTTAAGAAACAGCTGAAAACTCACATCTTTCAGCAATACCTGACCTCATCATAAAAAAAAAAAAATACTCTCACTGTCTCTGTCTCACTTCTCCTCCCCCTTGTTTATTCCTTCCCTTCTGGCATGTACTAATTTGAACACTGCCTGTGACTGGGTGTTATAAGCACCTACTCTGTCTGTTTGTCTCTCAAAAAAAATGAATCGCTGTTGTACTCTCAATTGTAAGTCGCTTTGGATAAAAGCGTCTGCAAAAATGACTAAATATAAATGTAAATGTGGTCACACTTAGGAGAGAAAGACAGAAGGCATTCCATACGCTGGATATGAATTGGGGTCCTCAGTCAAACACGGCCTTCAGGGAGTCTGTACAACCAGAACACTTGGTTAGGTGTTGGTTAGATCTTATAGCAACGATAGAGTAGTATGCATGAGAGGAGTGCGCTGTGACTGGGGTACAAACAGGCAACCTGTGGAGCAGCCCGGTGGATTCTCAGGAGCTGGATGGAGTAGAGCTGGCTTCTCCTGCTGCTGAGATAAGACGGCTCCTACCCCTGTGGCAGATGGGTTAACCTCAAAGATGAATGGGTGTACAAGGAGAGGTGCACTGGTAAACGTTTACTTCAGTGTGATGAAAGCTTGAGATGCTGCTGGAGTCCAGAACTGAGACTTGGGCTTGCCTTTCAAAAAAGATGTTAATGGGCTGGTGATGATGCTGTAGTTGTTAATGAAGCAGCGATAGAAAGTTGCAAATCCTAGGAATCTTTGGAGTTCTTCCAGAGAGGTCGTCCGGCCATCCATCCGCACGCCCTTGAAGATGATAACATATCCCAGGAACTGCACTAAGGGGAGATCAAAAGGTGCATTTCTCAGCTTTCAGGAACAACTGGTACTCCCGTAACCTTTGTAGAACCTCCGTGATGTGCCCTTGGTGTTCTGTCGGATCTTTGGAATAAATTAGAATATCATCAATATACGATGACAAACTTTTAGAGGAAGTCTCGGAGTGCCTTGTGCATAAAATCCTGGAAGACTGATGGTGCGTTGACTATCAAAATCACTTTTATTTAAACAGCACCTTTAACAATACAGAAAACCTCATCCATACAGAATGGAGGAAAAAAAAAACCTTGGGGGAAGGCTCAGTTGGGGCCAGTTCTCCTCTGGCCAGATACCCAGCACTTAATTGCCAGTTCACTAATCCATGCGGCACCACAAGGTAGGGTAGAGGTCACAAAAGCAGTCTTCCACTCATTGCCTTCTCCAATTCTGATCAAGTTATATGAACTGCAGAGGTCTAATTTTGTGAATATGGTGGCTCCTCTTAGATGCTCAAACGCTGCGGGGACGAGAGGCAAAAGATATTGGAGTTTAACAGTTTTGTTGAGAGATCTGTAGTCAATGCAAGGCCACAAGCATTCGTCCTTCTTGGCCACAAAGAAAAAGCTGGAAGCAGCAGGGGAAGTAGAAGAGTGAATGTAACCTTGCACGAGCACTTCACATAGTCCTCTATGGCCGTACGTTCAGAAAGCGAGGAGAGGGTAAATCTTCTCACAGGGCACTGGCTTACCCGGTATAAGGACTAGAATTGACTGGAGGCAAAGAAGAATTGACTGGAGGCAAAGAAGTGTTGATGGTGACTGGTGAGAGAGAAGTGACAGGGGGTGACTGAAGCTGTGGGTAGAACTCACTGAAAGTTTTCGACGAAAGTTCCTGAAATGGATTGTCAGTGCTCATTCTGTGCTAGTGGTGTTGGTCTAGGCTTCGGTAATAGACTCACACAGGAGGTAGGTAAAAAGATGAGCATTGAAAGTCTATGGCAGAGGAATTAGGTGAGTATATAGTCCTTTGAAAATTCTTTAACAGCAATCACAGCAATACTGAGCACAGTTCTTATCTTTTCCAAGTACCAGGAGGACAAAGAAGACAAAAGGGATCCTTGGAGCACACACCACAACCCAAGACGACACTGACAGAGACACTGGAGACAACTGGGACTTAAGGAGAAACACAAGAGGTAAGTAGCGGGGTAAGTCATTCACACAAGGGAGCGAGTCCACTTCATGCATAGGAGCCTGGACACTGACTGAACTGTGGTGTTTGCCTATAGTGCTGTTGATGATGCTAATGAGGTGCAGGTGTGGCTTAATTAGAACTCAGGTGAGGGAGATCACTGTGATTGGGTGGTGGCAGAACCTGGCAGATCCGTGACACACAAATATATACACAGACACACACATATATACATATATATATACACATATACACATACAGAGATAGGTGCTGGTCATATATAATTAGAATATCATCAAAAAGTTACAAAGTTAAAAGCTAATTCCATTCAAAAAGTGAAACTTGTATAATATATTCAATCAAATGGTAAATATATCAGTCTTTATATTTCTTTTAATTTTGAAGATTATAACTGACAACTTCAAATTCAGTATCTCAGAAAATTACTTAAGACCAATACAAAGAAAGGATTTTTAGAAATCTTGGTATTGAAAATGAAGTATGAACATGGAAAGTATGAGCATGTACAGCACTCAATACTTAGTTGGGGCTCCTTTTGCCTGAAGTTCTGCAGTAATGCGGCGTGGCATGGAGTCAGTCAGTCTGTGGCACTGTTCAGGTGTTATGAGAGCCCAGGTTGCACTGATAGTGGCCTTCAGCTCTTTGCATTGTTGGGTCTGGCATATCGCAACTTCCTCTTCACAATACCCCATAGATTTTCTGTGGGTTAAGGTCAGGCGAGTTTGCTGGCCAATTAAGAACAGCCAGCCTCTTTTGCAATGACCTTTTATGTCTTGCCCTCCTTTTGCAAAGGTGTCAATGGTCGTCTTTTGGACAACTGTCAAGTCAGCAGTCTTCCCATGATTGTGTAGCCTACAGAACTAGACTGAGAGACCATTTAAAGGCCTTTGCAGGTGTTTTGAATTAAGTAGCTGATTAGAGTGTGGCACCAGGTGTCTTTTCACAATATTCAAATGAGATACTGAATGTGGGGTTTTCATTAGTTGTTAGTTCTAATCATCAAAATTAAAATAAATAAACATTTGGAATATATTAGTCTGTGTGTAATGAATAAATATAATATACACTTTTTAAATTGACTTTTTTGGTTCTAATTATATGACCAGCACCTGTGTGTATATATATATATATATATATATATATATATATATATATATATATATATATATATATATATATACACACACACACACACACACACACACACACATAAATAATCTGATGAACAATAAGTAAATTTACTGCAATTACAAAATTAAACAAAAACTATAATCAGAAAATTAGTAAATTAGTTAATATTAATATAATAAATAAAAGTAAATATTAATCACATTTTAGTAAAATTTTTATGTTCTGCAATAACAAAATTTGAAGTAGCTATAATGAAGTGAGGTACAATCAAGTACCATAACCCATAGCCTATTTGGAATTTGTGTTTTGCATTAATCCAATCCAAGTGCACACAGTAAAAAAAAAGGAAAAAAAATCGATGGCTGGCTTATGGCTTCTTTATACGCCAGTGGTGCTATATAGCACCTTTTCCACACCAAAGAACTGATGAAAAACTGCTGAAGAACTGCTAAGAGTGTACTTAAGAGTGTACATACATTCCAAAGAAATGGGAAATGGACCAAGGTGAGGAGGAACTATATTCACACAGCAGCAATCATGGCACCTTGTTGAGTTTATAAGGAGGAGGACGTGGAGAAGGAGGAGGACAGTATGTGAATGCTTTATTACACACTACGGCCATTTATATGTTCCCATTGCATCTAAACTTCAATAAAAAAAAAATTCCTTTCACCATAAATCTAATTCTCACAGTTTACTTTCCAGACATGGAGCATTATTGGAAAGTATTGCATAGGCCGGTCTCATATTTCTTAATTCATTCTTATATGGATGATACATTGGAAGCCACTCTGAAGAAGCTGAGAATAAGATGTTAGTCACACAATAAATGGTATTATTATATCTTTTGTAAGAGATTAAATACCTAATAAAAAAGGTTTGACAAACAAAAATGTATTCATATTTCATGTTCAAACAGGAAGGTGGATTAAGCATTAGCACTCGTCTTTATCAAAGCAGAGCTCAAAACACCATGCACCTACTGAAGAAGCATTACTGTTTCTACCAGGTGACATAAGCAATAAAGCATGAGCCTCTAAATGAACCTCTGTCAGTAAACATAATCTGCTGTGCCACCTGCAGATGCCACTAAAGCTTTTTCATGTTAAAATAAAGCCATATGTGAAAAAGGTCCAAAAGCTCAGAGCTAAGGAGGAAGGAGACCTTCCAGCATGTTATCAGCTCTCAGTTCAAAAGCCAGCATCTCTGATGGTATGGGGTGAATAAGTGCATACAGTATGGGCAGCCTGCCATTTGGAAGGCACTATGAATGCTGGAAGGTGTATAAAGTTTTAGAGAGACAATGTCTATTCCAGGAAAAATATTGAGGGGTATAGTTCTTTTTAATAATAACAATAAAATCTAATTGGCTGACATGTCTGTGGGTGGTGTTTTATAATAAGACGTGGTTGAGGCTAAAGTGACCTAAATGAAAGTTAGTATATATAGATTTACATTTCTTTTGTTTGTTTTATTGTGTGTGTGTAGATAGATAGATAGATAGATAGATAGATAGATAGATAGATAGATAGATAGATAGATAGATAGATAGATAGATAGATCAATATTCTGGTGTTTCTTTCTCTTATTTTCTACCTTTCACTCTTTGTCACTGCTTTTTTTCACTCTGTCTCTTCTGACAGGTGATGTGTGCCCCCTGCACCCAAACTTGACACAAATCTTCTCTACAGGAACAAACAGAAAACTACATAACCTCCATCCGGAGCTGTGTGTCACTCATTTGTCACTGGTTCTTGACTGTAGAAGAGCAGGCAACAGGCCTTGTAAACTTCCAAATTCAGGGCTCTTACTCTCACACTAATAATACAATGTCATGCAAAAAAGAAAAGCTGAATTCACATTTATTGCTTTAACAACTTTTAGAACAATACTAGTAAGTTTTCATAGTTTAGCATTCCATTAACATTAGAGACAAGGGTCATAAACAAGCCCATCTCCATCATTACTCTTCCCAGCAGTTATCATCTGGTCATCTCGTAAACACCCTGACTTCTCATTTGCTTGCTCAGTCTGTTGTCCTCCTCTACTGAAGACCGATGTGGTAATAAGGTTCAGTCTGGGGTTTCTCTGGATCCCCTGAGATCAGGGCACTAGGTTGTTGGATTAAACATGGATTAGTGTTGACACCTTTAGGAGGGATGATGCCCTGGAGGGTCCGCTGGCTGCACTAGACCTAGAAAACAGCTCTACTGCAATCAGGTATTTGAGAATAAGGTGATGTTGAAATGTTGATGCTCATTCACACTGAGAAAGGGGCAGTAAAGGAGCCTCAATTTGGAAAAAAATGGTTCAGTACCTGCACATGGCGTACTTGCTATAGCTACCACTTACAGTAGCAAAGCTACATACAGTACTGCCGAATGCACTGAAGCTTATGCTCTCTTTCTGTGCATAAATGGGTTGGAACCAATTAACATACCTGTGAATCACCTTTGATTATCTACTAGTCACTAATTCTGCAGTCTGCCCTTGACCCTAAACATTTAGCATTACAACTTTAAGGCTTCCCACTTGCTAACTGACGAAGTGGTGAAAGGGACAATAAATGTTGCGGTCTATCATACTTGACCTGAACACAAATGGCCAATGTCTCAGTGTCAAGTAATTATGAGGCCACTGGAGGGCTATGAGCTGAGTATTAAAGTTCATTGCTTTGTCACACACACACACACACACACACACACACACACACACACACACACACACACACACACACACACACACACACACATTTTTAAGCATTTTAGTCCTAAAATTTTAGGCAGGATTATTTCTCAAACAAAAGGTTTTAATTACTATTTGCATTTCTACATTTTTAGCTGGATGTTACAGGACATTTGAAAAACGCTTGCTGTCATTGATGTCAAACCTGTGACAATGTTCTAGTTACAATTTTACAAAGACACAAATGTAAATGAG
This sequence comes from Puntigrus tetrazona, assembly GCF_018831695.1. Taxonomy (NCBI): domain Eukaryota; kingdom Metazoa; phylum Chordata; class Actinopteri; order Cypriniformes; family Cyprinidae; genus Puntigrus; species Puntigrus tetrazona. The sequence goes on from NC_056713.1 coordinate 2,805,233, forward strand.
ATTTGAGATATCACACAATCTCCCAACTGACATAAACAAAACATCACCCTGCAATGAAACAAGACCAGCAAAAAGTAAAAATGATTGATAACCAGGATGTGTAAAGATTTTTTTTTTTTGGAAAAGCAATATAAGTGGAAATCTACAAATGCATAATCAAACAATAAAACTAAAACATAATAATAAAAAGGGATACATTTTAAAATCTAAATGTGTATAAAGTAGGGCATGATCTAATACAGAAGTGTAAAGTATTCCAGAGATTGCTATTTAAAAAAATCCCTGTCACTTCTGGTTTTCAATCGTGATTTTGGAACAGTTTATATAGCATCTAGGAAGAGCATCTAAGTAATCTCTGAGAAGAATGAAGAAATAAATTATCTAAATTGTAGGAGCAAGTCCATGCAGTGTTTTAAATACAAATTCCAAAATTTGTAAAACTGTTAACAAAATCCTCTCCCACAATTTTTTCGGTATGTCTAACTACTTTTAGCTAAGTATGCCACCAGATTCTGAGTGCATGTGCAGCAAGCCAGAGATATTTCTTTTCACAGATCAGTAGTGCTTGAAAGTGCTTGGTTGTGTTTGCCCACAGGTCGTTTTCCTTTGGGAATTCTGGGAAACAGAGTACTCCATAATACTGGTACTAAAGAGCTGGCCTTAGCAGGAATAGAATCATGGAAGAGATGAGAGCTTTGATTACATTTATAAAGCATTAGTTCACCATCTTTCTTTGTCTATGTGTCAAAGTCTTTCTTTATCCTTTGGATTTAATTTACTCTGCCGGCTTACAGGTGTCTTTAGGGAACTATCAACACTGACGCAATACTAAGACTACCTGAGCATTAGAAATCTTATTACTGAATATACTTGATTTACGCTCTTAGTACATCAATAGACTCTTATAAGCCTGTTTGAAGCAAAAACATACAGAGAGATGAGTGTAGTCTGATTCCTAAACAAATTATTAAACATATGATTCACTTCTTTTGAGTGGATAAAAAAAAATTAATAAAAATGAAACATGAATTTAATAATAATAATTTATGCATTCCTTTCTTCTGCAGAAAACAAAAGAATGATTTTCACAGTATTTGCAAAAACTGTTTGACATTAGGATAAGACTAATGACTGAGCTACCTCTTTAAAGAATGTCAATAAAACCATCTAAACACACTAAACCTACAGACCAAATATTTTTTCATCACAGTGTTGTAATGCTCACAACCCAAACCAGCCTCCTCAAAGCTACAAATAACAAATTTCAACCTTACGGTCACATTTTTATTTTAGTGATGCAAGCCAAAGCTCACATAGCTGGAACATCCTGATGTAAAAACCACATAAACCACACCCGCATGGGCCCCTCCCATAATGCATCTGGTATAGCAATTAAAGAAAAAAATGGGTTTCTGCTTACATTTATTGACTGGCTATAAAGCAGTGTCTCCTTCACTAGCAAGGTCTAACTAAATGACGTCATGACGTCATGAGTTGTCGCAAAAAGCTCTGTTCAACTCTTTGCCAATGCGTTAGTTAAGAGTTAGATAGAATGCCTGGTTCACATAAACCAGAAGAATATTTAGCCCTCTGGCTCAGCCAGTGCTCATTATATAAGCACTTTCTCAAGTCTTAAGAATGACAGGAATCCCAAATCCAAACACAGAATTTCACAGGGCTTAGAGCAGGCTGCATTGTCAACGTAATCAGCTCCAAGACTTTTGCATAAGTATTTGATATTTCACTTGCTTTTGTTTCTCTGGTCTCATTAGATGTGACACCTCACAGCAGAAGTGAATCTCAAGGCTGTAAAAAAGGTCATAGTTATACTAAACTCTGCCATTTAAAACATCACTCTCTCATTTATCGGCCTCTTATCTATGGAAATCTGAAGGTGAGAATGTGAGAAACAAATGTGCAATGAAAACTAGAAGTATAACTTGTACTAAACGTTTCATATCAGGATGCTTGTAGGGGCTCATTATTCTAAGGCAGATGTGTCAAACTCTGTCCCTGTTCAGAATTTAGATGTGAACCAAATTTTAGTGAACCAAAATAACTTTATTTGCTGGCTCAGGTATCTAAATAGGTTAGAGCTAAATTCTACAGGACATTGTTCTTTCAAAAACAGGATTGGACACTCCTGGTGTAAGGGTATGCTTCTCACTTTGTCAACAGATATTTGCAGTTAAAATTTCAAATGAGCCCTAGTTTGGGCACAAGGAGTAAAGATATGAGCTAGTAACTGATATCCTTTTTCCACTGAGTTGTTGCTTAGCTGTGGGATAGGCTGAATTAATTTAGAATTCTTTGGCCTGTCTTTGCAACATTGTAAGAGGTGAAATATGATACAGCAGATACAGCCTTTGTTTTGGGAGTCAAACAAGTTGTGGCATTATTTTAACCTATAACAATTTGTTTGTGTGCGCCCCCTGATCTTTGACATTAGTTGTCAGAGGTATGAGGCCAGCAGGTTTTTGAGGACATGAACAAGGAGTATTAAATCTTATCAGGTTGAACATAACAAGAAATGGTCCTTGATTTCTTTTCCCGTCATGCCCTTGAGCAAGGCAATTAAACTGGTGGTTTCACAAGGAACGCTCCTGTAATGTTCATTTTTCTAACACGGTAAAGTCACAATTTTCACCACAATCAGATGTGAAGCTAAAAAACAAAAACTTAGTTTTAACTTCACTGTTGCTTCTATTTTTTGTGGGGTTTTTTTGTAAAATTAACTGTCAGTTGGCTCATAAATGAGAACTTTGAGATTCAATCAGTGTTATAGGCATTGCAGCATTGCCTCATACACCATCATACTACTTGAAACTCCTGGATGCCAAGGACCCTTCTCTTCTCTTCATAGATTTATGCATATATTTTAGTCATATAGACAAGTGTGGCTGATTAAATGCAATATTTGGATTCAGCACAACACGTCAGGCTTAGTACACAATGTAACTATGGAAGAGTCAAGTTTTAAACAGGAAAAATATAGAAACTCTTTGGTCATTTTTAAACAAGATGCTTCTAGTCTTATCAGATTCTATGATCTATGCTAAGCTAAAAGTGCCATTGGATGTATTAAAAACAGTTCATCTCAATTTTTGGGAAAAATCAGTAGCATTTGAGCTTACTACTTTGAACGTCAGTGACTAGGAAAGCACAAAGGCACGAGTGACAAAGCCAGCCATTCATTCAGACCTGAAGAGCTATCTGTGTTTCTGTCTGTTTGTTCTGTGAGTCTTATTTACTGTTGTATTGTCTTAAGCACAAAATAGAGAAACTCAATAATTAAGGCCACAGATAAGGGCATTAAAAACAAAGGCAATTTGATCACAATGCAGGTACATATGTCTCCTGCTCTAGTCAAGTCGATTCTCAGTTCAAGAAAGTGAGAGAAGCCTGGTCACTCACGGTCAAGCAGTTTCAGAAGCTGTGGGTCTGAGTGCAGCTGCGTCCAGCATGATACCCTCTGGCCTGCTGTACATGAGACCCCTACAATGGTGGCTTAAGACCAAGGGGTTTTCTCTAGAGGGGAAATCCTCTTTGCATGATCAAGATCTCCTGACGATGTGTGTGAGCCTTAGATATGTGGAGAAAACCTTGATTTCTGAATCAGGGCCCTGTGTTGGGGGCTCCTTGTCACCGCTTGACGCTAGCTATGGAATGCGTCTCTCACTGGTTTGAAAGTGGCCGCTCAGCCTGCAGCTTGAGGCCGACCACCATCTTACGTGGCACATGAACTGCCAGGAGATGCTGGCTGTGTTTCAAGCATTGACGTACTTTCTTCAGACCTGGACACAGTTCGAGTTCCCAAAAAGGAAAGTCTCCAGGTTTTGAAAATTACCATGGATGCTTGAGGGAACGAGACACGGCATCACGTTGCCATACTTCTGGCATCCCTGCCAGCACAGGTCTTCATGGCTATGAAGTTTTCGCTGGCTTCACCACTCATACCTTTACGCCTTCCTGGTTGCTGACATCACTTGCCCAGGATGTTACACCCTTACATTGGACAGATTTTACAGCAGATTCAGAATGTAGTCACTCAGAAGGTGTTTCCCATAGCATTTTGGACACAGTGTCTCGTTCCCTCAAGAAACCATGGTTATATTCATAACATGGAGACATTCTGTTTAGTTAATTTGAAGAGATTTTTATACTAAATATTATGACCAATAATTATGGTTCATGAATGACCATTTAAAATATAGAAAATTTCTAATATGCTAATTATTACAATTAGTATAGTATTTAGTGTTAAAATAGAGAAAATGTTTTAAAATTCCAGCACAAAGAGGCAAATCAGAGGTATTTGGTGGCCAGATCATTTTCATAATTGTTTATGTATGGCTGTTTAACAAATATGTGTAGGCTATTCATCTCTGTTCTAGTTGCTCAAAACTAGAGCACTGCCGATCATAACTGTTTTTTTAGGTGTAATTTTTTTAAATGCAATTAAAAGGTACATTACTGACAATGAATAATAAGGACTGATAAGGATTTTAACCCAATAAAGTTTCAATTATTCAAATAAATTAGTTATCTTATGTTGCAACTCGCCCCTAGCTCTGCTCTCTCATGTCTGCATTTGCAAGTGCACAAGTGAGTTTTGCAAAAGGAATATAACAAAGGAGTAGCAAAAGTCAAAGCATCAGGATTTGAAGTTGTACTGCCAGATCTGAGAGGTTGTGAGTGCCGAATTGTGCAAAAATGCTAATGTAAATGTGCCATACACATTTGTGAATGACATTTAACAAATTTCTAACTACTACTCTGCAACTACAAATTCAAAATTCATTATTGTCTGTGTGTGCAAATCGAGAGAGCTGTGTAAATTTCAACAAATACAAATATTAATATGACAAGCTCTCACATTCAAATTAGCAAGCTCTCAAGCTTTGTTCCTTTCAGTCGGTCACTCCAAGTCACGTCGGATGACCGGCAATTGGGATCTCGCCGAGAGACCAATCTACTTGAGTGTATCTAAACAAGCCAATTGAAGATTGGCATGCGCTATCGCATCCAGCTGCCGCTGATCACAGCGCGTGTATAAATAAGCAGCGGTGCAGCGCATATTCAGCTTTTTCGCCGGGCCGAAGCGTGACTGTTCCGCTCCAAAGAGGCGATCTACGAGTGTTGGAGTACGGCGTTTCAGCGGAGGTCGTTTTCCTGCGTCGAGTGGATTGCCACAATCAGGCTGCACTACCCCTGTTTGTGCGCCAAAGCGGCTATCCCCTGTTGCCTCAGCACTAAAAGAGCATTCGCGGTGCGTCTTTTTAAAGACGACGTTACGTCTGGCAAACTCGTAGCGTCTTGGAAGACAGCGTGGGTCTTGCTTCAGACTCACGATACACCCGTGTGTTTCTGGATGCGGTTGTTACCTGGTGTTAGGTGATGGTCACAATCGCGTTGCCTCGCGTGCCTGGGCTTAGCACGCTGAGGTGGCGGTTGTGGATGAATCATTTCCTCGCAGGGAGATGGTCATCTCGGAGTGATGGGCGGGCTCTGTCGCCTTGAAAAAGGAGGCGGAGCTTGTGTTTGCTCGACTTGGTTCTCATTCTGGCTGCAGACAGGTGGGCTCCATTTCGTTGTGACACAAAGCTTAAACTCTGCAACCAGTGGAGCTGCAAAGGGGCAGTCTGGACCCTCACGTGGGGTATCAGCTGTACCCTCTTGGGCTCCCCTGATGATCAGAAGTCAATCGCTGCATCGGAAGGTGAGCCAGACATTTCTGGAAGTTGAAGATCGGTTGCTCTCGCGTCTACCAGGCGTTGAATGTACTGGATACAGATCTAGAAATGGTGGCTATGCTTGCCCCAGCCGCCGAGGTGATCGGGATCAAGTGGAAACCTCCACTGCTTCCCGGGCCCTCGAGGCTGGACGATTGGTATTTAAGGGTGGCTCGCGCTGGTTCTCAGGGCCCCACCCTGGTACCTTTCTTCCCGGAAGTGCATGAGGAGCTTACTGGGATGTGGAAAGCACCTTTCACTGCCAGAAACTGCCCCAGTGGCTCCTCCTCCTTCACCACCCTTGACAGCGGCACAGCCAGAGAGTTACGGTGTTCGCCCCCCCAGTGGAGCGGTCAGTTGGGATGCAGCTGTGTCCCAATGCCGTTTCCGCTTAGTGCGGTGATCCTGTGCTCCCCTCCCGGGCCTGCAGGTACTCGTCGGCTCTGAGCGGCAGTGCCTTGTGCGGCCTGTGGACAAGCTGCGTCTGCAGTACACGCTTTGGCGTTGTTGCAGGTTCATCAGGCCAAGGCACTGAAGGATCTGCACAGGGGTGGTCATGACCCGGAAGTTCTGAAAGAACTCTGTATCGTGATGGACCTCGCGCCACGAGCGACGAAGGTCACAACGCGGTCTCTGGGTTGTGCGATGGCCACTACGGTGGTCCAGAAGCGCCATCTGTGGCTGTGTCTGGTCGACATGCGCGAGGTAGACAAGACACGTTCCTTGAATGCCCCCATGTCCCAGACCGGCCACTTGGCCGGCGACGCAGTGGAGAACTTTGCCCAGCAGTTCTCCGCTGCCCAGAAGCAGACTGAGGTAAGAAACATCCTGCCTCGGCGTGCAGCTGCTGCCTTCACCCAGCCGCCGGCGGCCCACCTCAGCCAGCTTGTCGCCGAGGGTGCCCCCCTGCTGCCGCCACCGCCCCGTGCAGCCAATGCAGCAGCCCCATCTAGGCAGCACCGTGGAGCTGGCAGCAGGGCAGCCACCCAGCCTGTCCAGGCTCCTGCCAAACCTGGAGGAAAGCGCAGGTGCAAGAGGCCCTCAGATCCGGGGATGGAGGAGCTGCTCTGCCGGGCAGAGAATGTTGCCGCTACCTAAAACCTCGACAAGGGCGGTTTCCTCTGTCTCTGGGTCCCCAGGGAGGCGAGGAGTGGAGCGGGCCAGTTCCGCGCCACTCGCGCTCTCCTTGGGCTAATATGCAGCAGTGGGAAGACTGGGAGGACAGACCAAAGGCCTACCCGCCTCACTTCTGCGGGGATGCAGGTAAGAGTTGCACACACTCAGACCCCGCTTCGGACGGGCCACGAGACGCCCGAGCCGGGTCCCTGCACTCCCCCTCGCTGCCCCATCGCCTGCACGTTGGTGGTTCCGCTCGAGTCGCTAGTTCGGTCTCTGGATGCCTGGTTGAATCTTCCCAGGCTATCCCGGTGGCTCCTGCGAACCCTTCGACTTCGGCTATATGATTCAATTCATCCGGCGCCCCCCAAGTTCAGTGGGATCCGCTATACGTCAGTGAACAATGCGCGTGCCCCTGTCTTGTGGGCGGAGATTGCTGTCCTTCTAGTGAAGGCATGATAAAGCCGCTTCCTCCAGCCGATATGAGGTCGGGGCTTACAGCCCATACTTCATAGTGCCCAAGAAAGGCGGTGGGTTAGGACCAATCTTGGATCTGTGAGTCCTGAATCGAGCACTCCCGTTCAGGATGTTGACACAGAAACGCCTATTCAGTGCGTCCGTCCCCAGGATTGGTTGCAGCGATCGACCTGAAGGACACGTACTTTCATGTGTCGATTCTTCCGTGCCACAGGCCATTCCTGAGGTTCGCGTTCGAGGGTCGAGCATATCAGTACAAGTCCTACCCTTCGGGCTCTCCCTGTCGCCACGCGTCTTCATGCAAGTCGCGGAAGCAGCCCTTGCTCCACTGAGAGAGTAAGGCGTTCGCATTCTCAACCAACTGGATGACTGTCTCAGTCCCGGGCTCAGTTGTGCGAACACAGGGATCTGGTGCTACAGCACCTCAGCCAGTTGGGGTTTCAGGTCAACCAGGAGAAGAGCAAACTCTGTCCAACGCAGAGGATCTCTTTTCTTGGGATGGAGCTGGATTCGATCGATCAGATGGCACACCTCACAGAGGGCGTGCCATTCGGTGTTGAACTGCTTCAATATGTTCAAGAGCAGGATGGCGGTCCCACTGAAATATTTTCAGAGGCTCCTGGGGCATATGGCAGCGCGCCACAGTGATGCCGCTGGGACTAATCCATATGAGACCGCTTCAACATTGACTACACGATCGGAGTCCCGAGGTGGGCGTGGCAAAGTGGCACTCACGGGTTCAAATAACACCGGCCTGCCGCCAAACCTTCACCCGTGGTCAGACCTCTCGTTCCTTCGGGCGGAGTGCCCTGGAGAAGGTCTCCAGGTATGCTGTGGTTTCACGGATGCCTCCACCACCGGCTGAGGGCCACGTACAAGCGGGCATGCAGTGTCAGGGGTTTGGGCGGGCCCTCAACTGCAATGGCACATCAACTGCCTAAAGTTGCTGGCAGTACATCTCGCCCTAGGCAGTCTCTAGAGAACTGCCTTCGAGGCCAGCATGTACTAGTCCGCACAGACAACATACTGACCGTTGCGTACATCAACCAACAAGGTGGTCTACGCTCCCGTCGTATGTCGCAACTAGCCCACCACCTCCTCCTCCTATGGAGTCGGAAGTTCTGAGGTCGCTTCGCGCCATTCACATTCCAGGAGTGTGCAACCAGGCAGCCGACGAGCTGTCGCGAGCTGCACTACCCGGAGAATGGAGACTCCATCCCGGGCGGTTCAGCTGATTGGGAACGTTTCTGAGCCACTCAGGTAGACCTGTTTGCCTCTCCAGAGACTTCCCATTGCCCACTGGCACACAGCTGGCTGCAGGGCCTTTGCAAGTATGTATTTCCCCAGTGAGCCTTCTTGCACAGACACTGTGCAAGGTCAGGAGGACAAGGAGCAGGTCTTGCTAGTAGCACCCTACTGGTGAAGACTTGGTTCCCAGAACTTGTGCTCCTCGCGACAGCCCCTCCTTGGCCGATCCCTCTGAGGAAGGATCTTCTGACTCAGAGACGGGCACCCCCTTGGCACCCGTGTCCAGACCTCTGGAAACTCCATGTCTGGTCCCTGGATGGGATGCGGAGGCTCTAGGTGACCTACCTCAAGGGGTAGTCGACACCATTTCTTCGGCTAGAGTGCCGTCCACGAGACAGGCCTATGCCTTGAAGTAGAGCCTGTTCGTCGAGTGGTGTTCTTCTCAGGTGAAGACCCGGAATTGCCCTATCAGTCGTGCTTATCTTCTTGCAGCAAGGTTGGGAGCGAAGGCTGTCTCCCTCCACCCTTAAAGTCTCACGTGGCTGCAATCGCTGCAAATCATGACCCCATAGATGGGAGGTCTGTGGGTAAGCATGGCCGGATTATCAGGTTTCTGAGGAAGCCAGGAGGTTGAATCCTCCACGGCTCCCAACAGTACCCTCTTGGGACCTGTCTGTAGTGCTGACAGCACTGCAGTAGGCTCCGTTGAACCCCTGCCAGCAGTTGTGCTAAAGTTCTTTTATCAAGATGATGAAGACATTGCTCCTGCTCGCATTGGCCTCCATCAAGAGGGTAGGGGACCTGCAGGCTTTTTCGGTCGACGATTCGTGCCTACAGTTTGGGCTCGCGGATTCCCAGGTACCACTGAGGCCACGGCCGGCTACGTGCCCCAAGGTTCCCACTACCACCTTCAGAGACCAGGTGGTGAACCTTCAGCGCTGCCCTGGAGGAGGCAGACCCAGCCCTGACGTTGCTTGTCCCGTCCGAGCACTAAGATGCTACGTTGACCGGACACAAAGCTTCAGGACCTCAGTCCAGCTCTCGTTTGTCACAGAGGCCGGCAGAAGGGAGTGCCGCCTCCAAGCAGAGGATGGCTCACTGGATAGTGGGCGCCATTACCCTAGCCTACCAAGCACAGGGTATGCCCTGCCCCCTCAGGTTGCGGGCACACTCAGCAAGTGTTGCATCGTCCTGGGCGGTGGCTCGTGGCACCTCGCTGACAGATTGTAGAGCTGCGGGCTGGGCGACCCCAACACGATTGCTAGATTCTATAGCCTACGTGTGGAACCGGTATCCTCCTGTGTTCTCACCTCAAATGGGTAAAAGCACTGAGAGGCCCGGTTTGGGTCGGCTTGTTAACCGCTCCAGAGCGTCCATACAGTAGACCCTGTCGAGCTCCTCCATTCCCCTCGGCAGCCAGATGTTGCGGAGCATCCGGCGCCAGGCCCTCTCGATGAATCCGTGAGAACCGGTGAGGGCTGGGAGCCATGTAAAGTACCCCAAGAGGACTTTATGTGTGTATTTCCACGGCATAGCCTTAGAGCCCCGTGTTTCCCCGGCAGACCTTCTGCCCGTCTAAGAGGGTTCAATCACCTCCAATTTTCCATATGCAAACTGAAATACTGTCCATATATGCGTATTCGTTCCGAGACCTCCTACGGGAAGGCTGGACTTCCGCACGTCCCTGTTCACTAGAGCGTGGGACGTTTCCCAATGTTCAGTCTTACGAATGGGTAGTGTTACAAAAGTAGCTGGCTTCTTGTGGTTGAGCCCGGCCTACGCCCGATAGACTGAGGGGCTTGTGGGCTCCCACAGGACACTGGAAGAGGCAGCGTCCATGGCGTTTTGGTAGGGATCCCAATTCGTCGGTCATCCGACGTGACTCGGAGTGACCGACTGAAAGGAACGTCTCGGTTACGTATGTAACCCTCGTTCCCTGAAGAAGGGAGCGGAGGCGTCGCGTCCGTCGCCACGGTGCTGCACCTCTGCTGAAGGGGCCGGGTCACTAGCTCGGCTCCTCAGCGAAAACCTGAATATGCGCTGCACCCGCTGCTTATTTATACACGCGCTGTGATCAGCGGCAGCTGGATGCGATTAGCGCATGCCAATCTTCAATTGGCTTGTTTAGATACACTCGAAGTAGATTGGTCTCTCGAAGCGAGATCCCAATTCGTCGGTCATCCGACGTGACGTCTCCGTTCCCTTCTTCAGGGAACGAGGGTTACATACGTAACCGAGACGTTACTGAATTACTTCCATAGAGAAAAAAAGAGTCTCAAAATCTCAAAATAATCATTTGTTGAAGACATTCCTTATGCATGAGCCTGTGTTTTGGATGTGCTTGTCATATTCTTCTAAAAAAGGCGAAACCACCTTGTAGTTCAATGTCGATACATAGATCTAAATGTACTCCGTACATTGCAAAACTATTGTTACTTGAAGTTGCTCCTGTTATAAGAGCTATAGTTTCTATGTTAACAAAATGTAGACACTCCATTTTCTTAGATGGGACTGAGTTTCCCACACCATTCCACTACTCAGGATGTGATCCTCCTCTCAAATGGTGCAGATGGATTCTGGGTCACGTAAGCAGTCATTTCTTGCAATGTCATAAATCGATTATTTAACTAATAACTTATATTAACTAATTATTTCTTGCTAAACATTGGTTGCCACCAGCAATCTTGAGACAGTTGTTGGACAGTTCATATACTGAACAAAATTATAAACACAGCACTTTTGTTTTTGCACCCATTTTTCATGAGCTAAACTCAAAGATCTAAAGGCTTTGAAAGATTGTTAACAAATCAATCTAAATCTGACCACTTCTCTGCTGAGATAATCCATCCACCTCACAGGTTTGACATATCAAGATGCTGATTAGACAGCATGATTATTGCACGTGTGGCTAGCCAATAAAAGGCCAATGTGAAAGGCCACACAGAACTGCTCTAATAGTCGGAGACTGTTTATTTATTACAAAAACTATCCCATCTGGATACATTTGTAGCACTTGGCCTGATGTGGAAAACAAGGATTAAATATGGATTGCACAAAGACAGCACAGACAGAAAGAAAAAGAGAACACTGTTTAGTGCTTGTGATTCAGTAACATGAAAAACATAGTATAAAGGAAGTGAAAGTTCCTGCATCTCATTTCACTGGAACTATAAATACAGGTCATTTAAAAAAAGCAAAAAACAAGCAGCTAGAGACGTTCAGAAGTTAAATCTAAAATTAAACCCACATCTCCATATGCCTGACTGAAGTTCAGGACAAATGCACTGTCTGTTTTTCAAAACAATGAATGTCACAGTTGCTTTCTTCTTTACAAATGTCACTGCTGTCTAGTAGAAAACAATAAAATATTCCTGTTAATCTACATGAAGCTTCAACATCATACATCATCTGACTCCTATATGAAGTTCATTCTGCATAGATCATTATATACTCATAACATACAATACGTACATTACGTTGTTTAGGGACTTCAACTGAACATTAAGCTGAAGAGGAGGATTTCAGAAGGATTGAGTCCAGCAGTGTGGTTACAGGTTCATAGGCCTTTGGGTCACATTTTAAGATGTCAGTTTTATTTATCCTTGGGCTTCCCCCTTCGAGCAGGATCACTGACTCAGCACACAATGTTGAGAATATCAGTCATACAAATCAGTCATACATATACGTATATATACATACAGGTGCTGGTCATGAATTAGAATTTCAACAAAAGTTGATTTATTTCAGTAATTCCATTCAAAAAGTGAGAATTGTCCATTTTTTCATTCAGTATTATATTCTTTAATTGCATACAAACTGATGTTCAATTTCAAATGTTTATTTCTTTTAATTTTTATGATTATAACTGACAACTAATGAAAACCCCAAATTTAGTATCTCGGAAAATTTGAATATTGTGAAAAGGTTCAATATTGAAGACACTTTGTGCCACACTCTAATCAGCTAATTAACTCAAAACACCTGAAAGGCATTTAAATGGTCTCTCAGTCTAGTTCTGTAGGCTACACAATCATGGGGAAGAATGCTGATTTGACATTTGTCCAAAAGATGACCATTGACACCTTGCACAAGGAGGGCAAGACACAAAAAGGTCATTGCAGAAGAGGCTGGCTATTCACAGAGCTCTGTGTCCAAGCACATTAATAGAGAGGCGAAGGGAAAGAAATGGTGAAACAAAACCCATTCAAAAATGTGGGGGAGATTCACTGCAGCTGGAGCCAGTGCTTCAAGAACCATACGCACAGACGCATGCAAGACATGGGTTTCAGCTGTCGCATTCCTTGTGTCAAAAGCCACTCTTCAACAACAGACAGCGTCAGAAGCGTCTTGCCTGGGCTAAAAACAAAAAGGACTGGACTGCTGCTGAGTGTTCCAAAGTAATGTTCTTGGATGAAAATAAATTTTGCATTTCCTTTGGAAATCAGGGTCCCAGAGTCTGGAGGAAGAGAGAGAAGCACTAAATCGATGTTGCTTGAGGTCCAGTGTAAAGTTTCCACAGTCCATAGTGTTGGGGTGCCATGTCATTTGCTGGTGTTGGTCCATTGTGTTTTCTTAAGGTCCAAAGTCAACGCAGCCATATACCAGGAAGTTTTAGAGCACTTCATTCTTCCTGCTGCTGACCAACTTTATGGTGATGCAGATTTCATTTTCCAATAGGACTTGGCACCTGCACACAGTGCCAAAGCTACCAGTACTTGGTTTAAGGACCATGGTATCCCTGTTTTTACTTGGTCAGCAAACTCGCCTGATCTTAACCCATAGAAAATCTATGGTGTACTGTGAACAGGAAAATGCGATATGCCAGACCCAACAATGCAGAAGAGCTGAAGACCACTATCAGAGCAACTTGGGCTTTCATAACATCTGAGCAGTGCCACAGATTGATCGATTCCATGCCACGCCACATTGCTGCAGTAATTCAGGCAAAAGGAGTCCCAACTACATATTGAGTGCTGTACATGCTCATCAGTTCCATGTTCATACTTTTCAATTGGCCAGGATTTCTAAAAATCCTTTCTCTCTCTCTCTCTCTCTCTCTCTCTATATATATATATATATATATATATATATATATATATATTTTGTGGTGGGAGGAGCCAATGACAGACACAGTGGGCGTGGCGTCAGGCCTCGGAGAGGCTTTTATTAAACAGAAAGGTTCAAAATAAAGTGTCAGGGAGAAAAGTGTCCAAATAAAAGGGAACTGGTGTCCTCGTCGTGCTACTGGGAAGTGCAGTGTTCCAGGGGAAGGGTCCAGGTAAGGGGCGGAGTCCGGCGGCGCCGCGCTCCCCTCTCTGGTCGAGTGCGAGCGGCGGCGGCTTCAGCACGCGAAATCTCCGTCGCTTCTTTCCTCCGGTCGGCAGAGTTGAGGGGATAAATAGCTCGGCATCCTGGCCCGTCAGCGATACATGGGTGCGGTCATCGCCTGGTCCCACACGCGCTTCTCTAGCGGCGGGCGAGCTCCTTCACGCACCCTCCCTGGACCCACGAGGACACCAGCGTGCATGCACTGGGGAAGAGACCGGTCTCGAGGAGAGGCGCGCTCGATATTTGTGCCGGCGGTAACAAGGCTTAATTCACTCCAGGTGTGCCTTGTCACACGCCGCCAGACCTGTCAATACCACGCCCCTCCTCTTGAACACGCCCACTGCCGTCGGGAGCCTGGTGAAAGGCGGCGAATAAAGGCGGGGTGATGATGACAATAAAGGGAGGGCAGCCGACTCGTCACATATATATATATATATTATATATATATATATATATACACTGCTCACAAAAATTAAAGGAACACTTTAAAGAAACACATTAGATACATCAGATCTCAATCTCAGTGTCTTAGGAACAAAAGGATGCAAGTCTTTGAATGGAAATAAAAGTTTTCAGCCTACAGAGGGCTTAATTGTGTAGACACCATAAAATCAGAGTGAAATGAAGATGTGGCAAGCCAGTCAATTTTTTCCAAAACCTAATTTCTGCAACTCAAAATGCTTTTCAGTATCTTGTGTGGCCCCCCCACGAGCTTGTATGCATGTGACGACAACTTTGCGGCATGCTCCTAACGAGACGACGGATGGTGTCTTGTAGCATTTCCTCCCAGATCTGTGTGAGGGCATCCTGAGCTGTTGTACAGTCTGAGGAGCAACGAGGCGGCGCCTAATGGACCCGAAACATAATGTCCCAGAGATGTTCTATTGGGTTTAAGTCAGGGGATCGTGAAGGCCATTCAATTGTTTCAATTCCTCCATCCTCCAGGTACTGCCTGCATACTCTTGCCACGTGAAGCCGGGCATTGTCGTGCATTAGGAGGAAACCAGGATCTATGGCACCAGCGTAGGGTCTGACAATGGGTTCAAGGACCTCGATACCTTATGGCAGTCAGAGCACCATTTCCTAGGCAGTAGAGGTCTGTGCGTCCCTCCATGGATATGCCTCCCCAGACCATCACTGACCCTCCACCAAACCTGTCATGTTGAACAACGTTGCAGGCAGCATAATGTTCTCCTTGTCTTCTCCAGACTCTTTCACGTCTATCACAGGTGCTCAGGGTGAACCTGCTCTCATCTGTGAAAAGTACAGGGCACCAGTGGCGGACGTGCCAATTCTGGTGTTCTTGAGCAAATGCCAGTCGAGCTCCACGTGGTGCATGAAGTCTGTTCCTGATTGTTTGGGTAGAGACATTCACACCAGTGGCCCTCTGGGAGTCATTCTGTAGAGGCACGAGCAGTGCTCAGCCTGTTCCGCCTTGCACAAAGGTGCAGGTATCGGTCCTGCTGAGGGGTTGAGGACCTTCTACGGCCCTGTCCAGCTCTCCGAGAATAACCACCAGTCTCCTGAAATCTCCTCCATGTTCTGGAGATTGTGCTGGGAGACACATTAAACCTTCTTGCTGCAGCACGTGTGGATGTGCCATTCTGGAGAAGTTGGACCACCTGTGCAACTTCTGTAGGGTTAAGGAATCACCTCATACTGCCAGTATAGATAATTATGCAAGCCAAAATCAGCACAGTGGAAAACCAGCCAAAAAAGATCAAGAGGAGAAACTTGAAATGACCTCCAAATGTAAAACCAGTCCTTTGAGGGTTTTCTGATTGTTGCCACTGAAGTACACCTGTTGTTAATTCCATGACCACTAATACAGCTGATCTTGATTAACAAGGCCCTCAGCTGCTTAACTGACCAGAAAATTATCAGACAGGTTTAATTCAATTCATGCCAGGCCCAATGAAAAAGTGTTCCTTTAATTTTTGTGAGCAGTGCATATATATATATATATATATATATATATATATATATATATATATATATATATATATATATATATATATATATATATATATATATATAACATAACCTGCAAATAAATGAAAAAAATATACAAATGGCATGAGAGAAGTTTATATTCAATGTAACTTATTTTTGCTGTCACACCATAGAATTACAAAGATAATGGTGTTTAAATATATGAAGTAAAAAATAAATCCATGAAAACTTTTGAACTTTGGTTTATTCAAATCATCGCTTCGGCTAAAATTTGATTGTATTCTCCATATCAGTTTCTCCAGCTTTTCGCTTCATAAGATTTTAATTGATGGACTGGAGTTGCATAACTAGTGAATTATTGTCTAAAATTCGACATTACATTTTAATAAAATGTTAAAAACACATTCATACAAATATTTTAATGATAATATCTCAATGATATCCTTGCTTGCCACAGGTTTTGAATAAAGCCTGTTGTGGAGCTGTAAGCAGTGACATGATCAAGTATGTGTCTATGCCAACTGCTGCTCACCCACTAGACATCTGTGCCCTCCTGCTACCATGGAAACAAGATCCCATAATAATCACAAGCCTACCCAACTGCTGTCCACCAGTGTTTACTGGTGATACTATCACTACTGATACAAAAGTTAATATCATTTAACCGAGAGGGAATTTTCAAATTATCAAATACAAGGACATGTATTTGGTAAATTGTACCACCATTGCTCATAAGAGTTTTAAAATCCATACAAACCCATTAAATTGTATTTAATTAATATCAACCAAATGTAAATACTGTTTGTTCATGAAAAGTTTCTGCCACTAACGTTTTCCTTTTTAGGCTTTTCCTAAGTTGTTGCTAAGGTTTTCTGGGTGTCTTTAGCATGTTGCTATATGGTTGCTGGGGTGTTCTGATTACTACTAACAAGCAACTACATGTGCATCCTTTTTTTAAAAAAAACCCCTATAATTTCAATTGATTAAAAATTACTCTTACACAGGGTTCTGTCAGTAATATATAAAATTACACATAGCCTCTTCTAACACCTCCATTAATCTCAGTCCTACATCTCCATTGATCTCAAGGAATTTCCAACGACAGCAACAATAAAAAATGCTATTGCTTATACTTGCTTATACGCAATATCTCGTTCATTATCACAGCCAATACATCAGTCATAATGAACGTGTTATCCCAACATTAAATTGACTTTCTATTCATCAAAGATTAAAAAATTATTTTAACTTCTTAGCAGATATACATATTTCACATTTATAGTATAAATAAAAAATTAATTGTGTTCACAGATATTCACAAGACATATTAAAAATGCAACTAGATAAATGATTCAATTAACTGTAGTTTACTGTTAAAAGAGTTTCTTGAAAGGGTAATGTATAATAATAAGAAACAAAAACCATTGACTGTGGGGTTGGATTTGTACTACAATAATTGGTTTGAGGAATGAAAAAACTAAAAGTGACATGTTATTTTGTAAAAATAAGAAAAACAAAATCACTAATTACTAATGCACTGTTGAAGCTCACAGAAGCTTTTTACACCAGTCACACAAAGCTACACTGTGTTATATTACCATGGTGACAAGTATGCATTTTCTCGCATAAAATGATATATCAAGAGCTGTCAACTTGTGCACTTATGGAAATTAGTGTGCAATGTGGAATATAGAACCTTGAATTACAGCTTTCTTAAATACTGACAAAAACAAACATGGTGCCTACAAATTGATGCAAAATCAAAAGAATTAGGCACAAACAACAATACAACATTTGAAATGTTTCCTGTACAGTATCCCCAAACACCTGTTTAATAGTAGGGATGCATGTGTTGCAAAGGTTGCAACTCTCACAATGAAAGAAAGAAAGAAAGAAGAAAGAAAGAAAGAAAGAAAGAAAGAAAGAAAGAAAGAAAGAAAGAAAAGGAAACATGTTCTCTTTATTGTCTTTACTGTCGCTTCAAGATAGCACTGAGATTAAATGGTCAGCAAATTATGACTTTTCCATTAGCCCCTTGTTAACTATTGCAATAAAAAAAATAAAAACAAAAGAATAACCCACATTTTTCTCACCAAATTATTCCAAGACCAAATTCTTATATGAGTCTGCAAAAATAGTCAAGTCTATATACATTGTGTTGAAATAGCTTTATAGGGAAAATCACTGGAATTAGCTTTATCAATTATTGAAACTCAACTTTGGAGACAATTTAGATATTGCTATAAAGCAGCTCTATTATAAGGACTACAAAAAAAAACTATGATATTATACAGTTTGAGTCAAGTGTTGAGCCAGTAAAATTGAATGCCAGTTCAGAAGTTCAGAACTCCATAAAATCTCCTAAAAATTAACAAAAAATAATCAGGAAAGTTACACATTTCCTCTACATCCACATTTTCATTGACTTGAGAACTGAACTGCATTTAAAATCCAAATGTAAGTCTTTAAAAAGTCCAATATGCTCAAATGTAGATAGATTCCAAAACATTTTTAGAACAAAATACTCTTCTTAGGTGACAAAGGGCTGCTTATCACCTGTTTTTCCAAATCTATGTTTGAACATATGGCCATGTTATATGTTTGGATGAAGTGGAGAGATATGTAGTGTAAAGGTGGTAGGAGGTGGTGAGGAGGGTGAAGTGCCTTCCTCTTCCTCACTGTGCTGTGACAGATGACTGAGCTGTTGGAACTCTCTGGAACAGTTTCACTAGAGAAGTGGTCACTGCAGCGCCCCTCTCATTTTACAAGGAGTCACTGCAAAGCAGCATATAGGGTAAAAACGTGTGGTATATTTTGTACAGGCAAGTAGATGAAGCCAGAATATAAAGGCGTGCAAAGTTTCACGTTAAAACTGTTATTAGGAAACATTAAGCAGATTGCATTCATATTTCGGTCTAACCTGCTTTCCTATGTAAACTATGCATCAATCCTACATAGATTACTACATTTCATGTTTTAATATTACTGTTTTAAATTTATTGAGGCACTTTAAGTGTTTCTACAATGTTTTGATGTGTGGGCTTAATCTGGATTGAACATTGCCAAAACTTGGAATTTTGTGTACATACTGTACCTTTGTTTTATTGTTGTTTATTATACTGAGCAGTGATCTAAATATTTGCATTGTTGAACCAAATAAAAAATTGACAGTTGAAATTGATGTTTTGCCCTCCAGGTCTTGAACCAATCTAGTGACTGAAAACTATGAATTACAACATTTTATTAATATTTTGAATTACCTTTTGTACATTTATTTTGTTTTAAATTATTGCTTAAATACAGCACTTTTCTGTAGGCCCAGAGCTGTTCTTCCCAATGTCAATTTAGTATCAATGTGTCAATAACAGGTAAAGCGGTTCTATTTATCAGCTGAAAGAGCTTTGAGTTGTTTTAATGATCAACCTCTCAGACACTCATTTTCTCAAAACTGTACAGTTTGCTTCCATGAAATAGAAAACTGAAAATACAGCCTATAAATCAGCTATGAAACAAATTTTCCCCACTACTGCTCCTTTCATTTTAAGGTTGGCTGTGCAATAACAATCCTTATGCCAGCGTGGTTAATTTTGCAGAGTGCTGAGTGTGAGGTGGTTCGGCAGTGTGGTGCGCTTTGTCCCCGTCCTGCTGAAAACAAGGACTTAACAACCTAAAGAGCTGAAATAACAGTTCCTGTCTGTCCTTTGCCATGCTAGACTTCCTGTTTGTCTGAAATAAATCTTTGCTTAAGCTGGACATTCCACCATGGGCCAGTGTTTCTCTCTCTCTATTCATTCACAAGTTCTCTCTTCCTTTGTTTCTATTTTATTCTCTTATGCTCCCTCTCTTGAGCTCCTTGACTACCCCATGGGTGACAGAGCTTTGAGTGAGAGAGGTTAAAGAGAGCTGAAATAGAGGGCTGGAGATCAGGTCACAAAGAGATAACACCTCCTGAACGTGGGTAATTGAAAAGTTTAGGAGGAGAGAAAGGGAAAGAAAGAGAACTTGTAAACAAAAAATGTGAAAGACAAACAGTAAACAGTTAAGCACTGATTTTGAGGAGAAATCACGCAAGACCTATCATGTCATAAATTCAAACAGTTCTCTGTAATGCCTAGCCAGCAGAGGGAGCCCTTCTCCCTTCATTTCCTGTTTTGATATCAATCAATCAATCATTTTTATTTATATAGCGCTTTTAACAACACAGGTTGCATCAAAGCACTGTAACCAAAGGCTCTCCATAGAGACAATGTAAAGTATTGCCAGTATTACCTGCCTTACCTAGCGTTCTTTATCTCTGCCTGTTGCTGTTCCTGTGTATGATATTTGCTTGATTACCTGTTTCACAAGCTTTGGATTTGCCCTTCGGTTTTGTCTGCTCGATTGGATAGATGTTCTGTTTCTGACCTCCTGTCTGCCTTCACATTTATGATTATTGTCTCAGCCCCTAATAAACAACAGCATATGGATTCAAACACAGCCTCCACATCCTCATTACATTCTCCTTTCATTTTTTTTCTAAGATGTAGCCTGTAGCCTGCTTTAGATGATGATTAAACAGTAAAAGGAATGAAAACAAAAATCTATTATATACACTGTATACACACACATTTATATAAACAAATAACATTTTAAATGACTTCTGTGTCTCAATAAGTAAAGCAGTCATTTTTATTTAATCAAAACCGGCCAAACGAAACTTCAGAACTTTAGAAGCAAAGAAAAAATAACCTTACATTATAGTTTTTCATGTCCACTTGGATTGCAAAAACTCTTGCCTTTAGAAATTAACTATCCACACCATGTTTGTCTGGCAATGAAGATCTGCTCCACGGACTGTTCACTTCACAACAGAAAGAATTTTACTTACATCTGACTCAGTATATTTTGACTGACAAACAACAGCTATTCAGTACGAGTTACTCGGTGCCAATCCAACAGTACATGATCAGCAATTCTTCACAGTGTGAATCATGAAAGCACCCAACAATGAATCACTTGAGAAAGTGTCAAAGAGAGATGTCAGACAGATAAATCTATAACCCAGAACTTTAAACATGAAAGGCTTTTAGGATAAAATATGTACTTGAACAATTCTCCCAATGACTCATCTAATATCTTTTAGCCAGAAGAACACAATGCAGGAAAAACCTGTTCTCTGATCCTCTGAAATGTACTTAAAAACATGAAATTACTATTATACATTTCCAAAACATGATATTACATTTACTTAGTAAATACTTATACAAGTTAAATTAAAATGAATTTAAATCCAATGCAGTGCCTGAATAATATGTCCATTAGTTTGACTAAGGAAGGTTTTCCATTAGGTTTTTATTGTTTCAATTCCAACTGGCAAACACACACACACAAACACAAATTAAACACACACAAGCAAGGCAATTACCCATTTCTGTTTATCTTTATCCCGTGCAAAAGGACATATGCTGGTATATTTGTAATCCAGGGAAAGACAAGTTTATTTTAAATAAAGAATAAGAATGAACTAAATGTATGTAAAAAAAAAAAAAAAAAGATAAATCATAATAATAAATAATTAGATAAGTTATTAGATTAAGTTATTTTAAAATAATAATAATAATAATAATAATAATAATAATAATAAAAAGAGCCTTTACTTCTAATTTCTAATTTTAAATAAAATGTTCATATATATATAGAGTTGATGACATAAGTAGCCAATGAACATCTGACTGGATCTTGAGTGCTCTGGACGATTTACGTATTTATTAAGTTCTAGTTCAGTTCTGACCAACAAGACCATGACAAGTAATCTTTGATTTTTAAAGATGAGATTAAATTGCATAATTCTGGAAGGTGTTTCCAGTACTTCACTTCACAGAAACGTCATTAATCTCTGAAAGAACAAAGACAGTCTTTTGAACAAGAGGGCAAGAGGAGGATCTAATCAAAGATGCTTTTGGTGACACATAAAGGGCTTATCGAACTCATTATCAGTAAAATGGGCATCAGATGAATCAATGTGAACCACAGGGAGGTACTGCTTTTGCCAAAGCCCCACTGCTCAGAGCCCTCACTGCCAGACAGCACTCATTAACACACCACAATACAACGAAAGGGACAACCGCGGTCCAATGATTTAACATCAAAGTACTGTTTCATCTTTCTCTCTCTCTCTCTCTCTACCTGGGTCACTCATCATTCTCTTAACCTCTGTCTGGTGCTTTTCATATCGCTCATTCACTCTTGTTCTGTCCTGCATACTTCAATTTAATGCCATGCTTCAACTCATGCAGCTAATGTCAAGAGTTCAGCTGCTGCTCTCCAATGCTCTGTTAACTCTAAAAAACTGTTTTAGAAACAAGACATTATGAGCACACTGTCCTATCTACACCTACATGAGAGCAATATAGTAAAACCATGTTTTATGGACATTATATAACATGTACAATAGGGTAAGGATTAGGATTAGTTGCTTGTAATCATAATAAAATAATGTGTATTGTAAGTTAATGTAAAATGTAACAGGGGCACTTTTTAAATATAGTGTTTCCTAGTTTTCTTTGAAATACTTTTACTAAAAAAGGAAATCATAGTAATACCATGTTTTCAACATTGAAATTCCATGGTTTTACCATAGTATCTTACTGTATCTTGAAGCATGTTATTTTATTACTAATGCCTTTGTAATATAATTTTTTGAAAGCTTACTATGATAACACTATGTTAATGCTATATTTTTAGACATCACTGTATACTAAAAGTATATGGCATTACCAATGGTAACAAAAATTTAGAATAACATAGAAATGTGGTTAACAGGGATTAGATGGTAAAACTGTGTTATATTGAAAATACATCATGATACCAAAATTTATGTGAAATTCATGCACTGCCTTCTCAGTACCATATATTTACTATATAGTCTAAATACTATAGTAATACTATTATTTTTTGTTCTTGTTGTGTTCTTTAAACCTGAAATACAATTTGCAATCATATAACATCATACAGTTCTAAAGTCTGAGAGTCCGTAAAATGTTTTTAATGTTTATTAAAAAGGTGCATATATTTGTTCAAAAGTATAAATATACTAGTCCTGTCAAATGTTTCATTATGATTAATCACATCCCAAATAAAAATTCTTGTTCATGTAATATATGTGTGTGTGCGCTGTGTATATGTATTATGCATATATATACACACACACACAGAATATATTTAAAAAATATTGACATGCATATTTATATCATTTATATTTTATATAAATATATTTTTCTTACATTTGTACATGATGTTCAAATTTATGAATACATTTATGAATACATAATAAATATACACTGTACACACACATATATTATGTAAAGAAAACTTTTATTTTAGGTGTGATTAATAATTTGACAGCACTAAAATATTCACACTTAACACACTGGTAACATGACAAATGTCTTATTTACTTCAATTTAAAAGTATATTGAGATATTAATATTTCCACTCCAGTTCTACTCAGTATACTCTCCAGACCAGCACAAGCATACGTCAGTTTCATAAGTGAAATGACTAATTGTCAGTTTCTATTGATTGTAAGTGAAAAGCTGCTGATAAAGGGCATGATGCTTGTTGCATAAGCTATGAGGTCCTACATTACTCTGTGTGATGAAGGCAGTGGTATGGGCAACATGATAAGATGTGATGCATTCAGCAGCCCTGCAGCCCTGTAACCTCCTTGTGTCCTAGTCTTTTAAGTCAGACCTCTCTGTCTGCTAGTTAGAAGCGGCAGCAACACCTCAGCTGTCATCCACGAATGAATGATGATGCACCTGGGTAGTCAACTGGAGATTAGGTGAAATCTGCCCTGACACTGTTAGCTTTGCGGTCAGCACATGAATGCATAAAAAAGATTTACAAAATCATTATAATTGCAAATATTAAAATACATTTTTATAGCAATCTTTGACAATTAGTATTATGCAAATTGTTTGCATTTTCATGAATTTCAACGAGTGAGTGAGCTTTAACCACAAAACCATTTTATGAATTCAGAATATAAAATACATTGAGCTCAATTGCTTTGCTTTCTGGTTATGTAAAATTCATACAGTATTAGCAAAACTTATTCATGTATATTGTAATAAAAAGCTGCTTTTTAAGTTTTAAGTTGTTAAAGCATCATTTCAGCATCATTCAGCATCATCATACAAGTTCTAAAGCTTACGGTTGAAATACTTAAAAGTCAGAAACAAGAAACCATTTTACATTATTGTATTTCTAATTGAAACTGGATATTCCAAGAGACTAAAATATGGTTATATCTATCTTTTGTAGAATTTATAGTGAACAGAGGTTTCACAAAAAGAAAAGAAGCAGGTGATTGGCAGTCAAGGTTAAAAAAAATAAGTGGCATTCATTTACATGTACATTATTTATTTGGCAATTTTATCAAAAGCAATTTCATTCATGGTATACTTTTTATTAGTTCATTCATATACTGGGAATCAAACCCATTACCTTGGTGTGGCTAATGTTTTAATTTGCATTATGAGGCTAAACTAAAAAAGTGATTAGCTGTTGCTTTGTGAGTTCGCTTTATACTCTGAGCTAATGAGATTGAACATGAGACACAACAGAGACAAAGTGGTTGAGTTAATGAAGACAAAGATAAATAAAGATAACACATTTTTAACAGCAGGGAACAAGAGCCACACTAGAACTTTCCGCATTTTCCACACAAAAGCAAACTTTATTCTAAGACACTCTACGCAGTATTTGTTTCACCTTTGCTGTCATGTGCCAAAGCGCTCAAGACTATCAGAGCAGCAAATAAAGGTACCTTGCAGGTGAGAACAAAACAAACTGAGTTTGGAATTACTGGCTTCAGCTTCAGTCTAAACTCAATCAGATTCCCTTCCCTCTCTCCTTTACTGAGGCAAAGGCACCTGAATTAAACTGGGTGGAATCAATGTTCTCTGAACTAGAGGCAAAGCCAAAAGGGTCTTGAACTTGACGACCTCAACATTATGATATAAATATGAGTAACATAAGAACATTCATCAAGTGAAAATGATATTAGTACCAATCAATAATGACCCTGACATATGCTTATACTGATTTTAGCACAGATATTTTCATCTCATATTCAGGAAAAAATATACCACACACATGAAAACAAATCTTAATTATGCATGTAGCATGTATGCACGTAACGTGGCTTATGATTGCCTGTAGAACAAAAGTCCAAAAGTCTGAGGTCAGTTTGTATTATTATTATTATTATTTATTAATTATTTTTAAAATGCTGAAACATTCTGCCTTACCATTACATGATTTTACTGATTAATTTATTTTTGTATTCAGTGTATTTATTAAAAAAATATATCTACATTTACGGTTGTTACTGTATTTTTATCAAATATATGCAGCCTTAGTAAACATAAAAAAACTGTAAAAAAAGTTTGTAGTGAAACCAGATATACAAGTCAGGTTTACATTCTATTACTTACCTCCAAGAAACTGCATGCCCCTGCTGCACGTCAATTGTTCTGGAGATCAGTTCTGATATACAGCAGCCCATGACCGCTGTGAGTGCCACCAGCAGCAGCAGGCGCATCAACCCCTGTCATGACTGTACAGATCCGCCACTCCACACTTGGGATACCCTGAAAGCTTGCATAGCGCCCGCACTGTTCCAGCATTATTGTAGCCTGCCTCTCTTCATCCCGAACGGGAGTGCGAGCAGCGTCGAAAAGTACCGAAGGACACTGGCTTATCCATTTGTGAGCCAAGCAGCCAGTAGGGCATGAAGAACCCCACACAGGAAGCTGCTGCACTCAGCAGGGACACCAGTGCCCAGATCATCCCAGTACATGTAAGGCTGGATGCCATTCTGGAGAAATGTCTTTAAATATTGGCCACAATTCCAGAAGAGAACTTGAAAAGAGGATATCACACCCAAAAAAATAAAATCCTTTTTGTGTTGTTGGAAAGGGGATGTCTACATCCATACAGTCTTCACCAAGGTTCTGTGAGCTGTCACCTAGGAAGAAGCAATAACATACATAGCACCCCTCAGTCTTCACAGTAAAGATTCACAATCCCTGTTATATATGCAACAGAATTCAGTCAAACTACCACTCAAAGGTCTGGGGGCAGTAAAATATTGTTGTTTTGTTTTTATTCAAATCAAAAGTTGCAGTACCATTTCTATAAACAACCTACAAACTTCTGTTTTAAATTGAGATTATGTTTCCAAATGTATCAGCCATTAAATTTTATAATTTCACTGCACATTTTATTCCCAGTGTTAATGATTAGTTGTACATTGCAATATGATATGAAATATATTAATCATAGTTGTATAACACTAACTAACATTAACTAATGATGTCAAGCTTCATCACTGAAGTTTAATTTAACCTTTTTCCATATAAGTAAGTATAAGTATGGAGTAATACCTAACATTTACACAAAAGATTACAGGGTGATACTAGCAAAGAAGAATAATAAAAAAATCTAAAATTGTTTCATGTTAAAATTTTGATTGGAAACTAATTTTAAGGTCACCTTTTTACTGTTTATATTTATAATAATACAGTAATTAGAACTCTTATTAATAAGACATAATATGCATGACATATCAACTGTGCTCATGCATGTGCATTTATATTTTAGGATGTTAAGAATTATTATAGTCCTGTAATGTAATCTTAGGTATTAATAATACGAATGTAAATAACAATACAAAAAAAATCCTACAAAGCTCAACAGACTGATCATCTATTATTAGTGCCACTTCGCGACAGTCCTGTTATAAACAGCTGCCACGAAAAAAGACGCCATCATGCAAACCATAAACATTGATTACAAAATAACATCGTATGTGAAAACTTACATCGATATATTCTGACAGGTGTGTTAATTTCAAATTCCGGTCCAGCTTCGTGGGACCGTGGAGAAAAAATAAACTTTGTCCGCTGAACGAGGGCGCAATTCGCTGTACGCGCGCAGAAAACATGCATTAAATTCCTTACATGGAGTCTGCTGAGATCTGATTGTATCTTTCTGTTTATTTTACTGTCACTCCTGCAGATAAGCGCTAAAATAATCCCAGCGTATTTCAGAAAACACAAGAAATATTGATATTTGTCCGTGTCCACGTACTGAGCGCAGTGTGGCAGCAGTCATACTACTCGAGTCCGGTGCGCGCTCTCTCTTGGCTCACTTACTCGACGCTCCTCCCACAGTCCTGCTGCCTTTTAATTACAGAGGAGCTAGTTATCACACGTTTTACTCCAGTGTATATGTTTAACAGGATAAATATATTTTAAAATCAGTTTCTGAACAAACGGGAAAAGGGAAAAAAACACTTCATATAAGCCCAGGTTAAAAAAGATTAAAAACAAAACAAAAAAAAACAAAAACTAAAAGTGTATATATCAAAGTAAAATAAAAAATAAAATAAAAATAAAAAATAAAAAACCTAAAGAAAACAAGCAAGCCAACAATCGAGAAAAAAAACAAAGAGAAAGGAAATAATTAATACAATTATTTGACCCTAGAGGCCACTGAGAGTACCGGGGTAAATAAAAGTTTAGTTAAGAAAAAAGTATAATAATAATAATATAATAATAATAATAATAATAATAATAATAATAATAATAATAATAATAATAATAATAATAATAATAAACAGGTAGGCTAATATGTTTAATTAAAATATAGATTTAATTTAAAATATTAAACTAACTGCATATACTAAACCAACTAAATATAAATTAAAAATGTAAATAATAAATAATACAACTAACAGTAGCAGTTATATAATTGTAATCAACAAACACACACATACATTATAAAATTTCAGCCAAAAAATAAATAAATAATCTAAATTTAGATTTGACTAATGCCATTGACGCGCTGGCTTACAGCATAGGAGGAGAGTTTAATAGGGCTGATAGGATGGAGGATGGAGCATGTGTGTAAAGCTCAAGAGATGCTGGTGCAAAGTGGTGCATGATGGAGGAGTGACCACAGCTGTGAATAATTCACAGACTTCACATCCAGAAACACCACAAAGAGCATAACCCTGTGACTCACCCCCTTTCTCCATTTAATCCCTCTGAAGAAAAATGGGCTGAAATTCAATTGTTTTGCCCTCTTGGGTGCAATATCTGTAGCTGCTGTGATTATTCATTGCAAGGTAACCCTTTTCCTCTGGCAAGGTGAAGTTAATGTCAAGGCACTGGTTTGAAGAGATTTGTTGCATTTTAACAGCAGTTATAGGTGCCATTGGTTGGGGATTTAAACTGACAGGAAGTTGTGTAACCTTAAAAGACCACTGTTGTTATCATTATCATTATTATTTTATTTTATTTTTTATTTTCATAATATTTTATGAACGTAAGAGTTCAAGTGGTTAAATCCCCAGTCCTGAACACTGAACAAGACAAAAACAAAACAATAAAGCACTCTCTCTCTTAATAAACAACGTAAATTATTATAATAATGGTCTATCAATATTATATAGTTGTCATTATCATTAGAATGTATAATGAAATGAAAACACTTAAATCGTTATTTTTTTATTTAGAACATTACACCATGAAACATTTCACTTCAATTAAACCCTCAAAGCGTGGAGAATTTTGCGCAAATGTCAACAGTTCGAGGCGCGCGGAACTAATGTGTCGACCTCTTTTTGCAGTGGGACGTTTTTATGGTTACTCAAAACAGCTTCCTGGAGGTTGACGTGGATGTTGATGATGGCAGAAACTAAAGTAGAGCTGTCAGTTTGATTCATTAAACCATCATACCTCTAACAGCAGCGCGGAATGCATCATCACAGCCCAACAACCCTCTATCCAGAAAACTTAACAAGATCCTGGAGACCAGGCTGGATAATGACAAGGTTTGTGACAGTCCGTGCGCGACTTTGCAACTTGTTCGGATCTCAATGCACCTGTTACTACACTTTTTTTGCGTGTAACTAATAAAAAGACGAATTAGTATAATTTCAGTCTCTCTAATTTATATATTAAATTGCACATTCAGTTAATTTTCATTAAATATGTAGCCATAATGTGTCTCTGATTCAAACATGGATAACTCTAATCCCCCAGTCCTTAATTAGAAGTCATATAAGTGGCAAAAAATGTACCATGATATTATTAAAAAAATAATGTTACGTGGTAAATAATATTTCCAGTAGTGTGGTGTTCTGTGCTACTAAAACCTAGATAAAAACATGGACAGCTGGGCACACCAAGAATCGAGGTGACAAAACACTGGAAAGGTTTGGAAGAAAGAAAATTTTAAATAAAAATAAAAGTTGTATGAATCTATTTTAAGAGGTTGGAGGTGTATGGTTCTAAATTAAAGAAATACTATGGCACTAATCATGTTTTTAAACTGAAAGCATATAATTAGTTTGTTTTGTTTTTTAGTACATGGCAGAAGCATGGTATTATGATTTTTGGAAACATGTGGTACAGTGTTAAAAGTTAGAATATTAGAATGATTTCTGAAGGGTCATGTGACACTGAGTACTAGAGTAATGGCAGCTGGAAATTCAGCTTGGTGTCATGAATAATTTTCACATTTTATTATTTGATGTTCATAGGCAACATGCAGTTGATGAAAAAGCAGCAGTTGAAGATCTTGTTGCTTTAACTCATTTTCTTTTTGTTTCTTTCTAGGAGATGGAAGCATTAGAAATCTCTGTCTGTGCTTTTTCACTGAAACAGTCTGAGAACCAGGAGGAACCTCAGAGGAGACATGAGAGGCGCCAGCCTGTCCATCAATGAAGAGTTTGTCTGAATATTTAAAGAAGTGAAGGAGGTAAAATTAACAGCTGACAAATCTCATACAAACTGTTTAAAAAATATAATTAAAAAAAGCAGTATATATAAGTAAAATCATCCTGTAACATTACATAACTTGTGTTGTTGTTTTGATCAATGTTTTGATCAAAAACTATTATATTTTAATTATTAGTTTTAAGCATTAGTTAAATGTATATATTTTTTTGAGTATTCCTTTGTATTTTGAGTTTTTATATTTCTATTTAGCTTTCATTCATAGTTATTGCAGTTTTATTAATTTTAGTACTTGTCTACATCTTACAGGTTAAATTATATTCAAACAACAAAAAGTGTATTTATGTATTTCACTTCTATAATTTAGCTAACTGAAAACTATTTGGTTTGGGTTAGCAAGATTTTTTTAATTGGTTATTTCACTAAGTACCACGTTCAACTGATCAAAAGTGA
The DNA here is from genome assembly GCF_018831695.1 of Puntigrus tetrazona. Taxonomy (NCBI): domain Eukaryota; kingdom Metazoa; phylum Chordata; class Actinopteri; order Cypriniformes; family Cyprinidae; genus Puntigrus; species Puntigrus tetrazona. Next base: position 2,835,330 of record NC_056713.1, read on the forward strand.
CCATTTTTACAGTGTTACAATAAATGTGTATATTTCAATTAAATTATGTTCTTTTAACGTCATATTCATAAAGGAATTCAGAAAAAATTATCAAAACATAATTTACAAACATTTTACAATATATTAAAATAGCAAACCAGAAAAAGACATGTTGAAAGAACTAAAATTATCAAAACTAAAATAAAGAGTAAAATGGTGTTGAAGAAATATAAAAGAAAAATACAATATATAATCACAATATAATATGTATAATATATAATAATATATAATAAAACACAATAACGGTGATATGTGTCTCTTAAAATAAGAAGAAAGCATCTAAATAAATATAAAAGATGATACTTTTGAGGTGGTTTGAACAAGTAAACTCTTAAAGATTATAACCTCTGGAGCACTCAGTGAACTTATACCACAATATATGACATCTTGAGTGTGTGTTTTTCTTCTTCAGAACCTAGAGATGCGAATGAAGATGTTCAGGCCACTTCGAGTTCCTTGCTGTGGAAGGAAATGACCAACAGATTAAAGGTAATTCTGCATGTTTGTAAATCAGCTAAATAGCATGTTTGGTCATTTGGAAAAAGAAGGAAGATTTAAAGGTTGAAAAGTTTCCATGAATTCAGCTTTATGTTTTGTGTAAGTAACAGGCAGCCAAAGAACAAACTCCAGGATTTGATTATTGTGAAAACCAACAAACTTCTAGGGAGAGAAGTGAGTCTGATTTAATGCTCTAAGGTGTTTTGAGTGATATGAGGTTTTCATAGCTGGACAGTGGTTTAGTATTTCTTGCAATGAATATAAGCAATATCAAAAAGTCCCACTGGTGTTAATCTGGCAACATAAATGGCGCTTGCTGATGAAGTGAGTTTAATCTAAAATTGGTTTGCTCATATAACATCAAAACGAAAGCAAATTATTGGCAATTGTTATAACTTTGTTCTCAAAATTCTGTGACTATGTATATAAGTATTATATATAGTGTAATCACTATACCATAGTATATAATAAGAGGATATATGTAACCTACCAATCAAAAGTTTTTTATTCATCTTATCAAAAAATATGGTCAGTGCTGGATTCTTCAGAAATAATTCTGATATGCTGATTTGCTGTTTCAAGAATCCTTTTAATTTGCATTTAATTTGCAATAGGCAGTCTCTTACGTTCTGCCCGATCATCAGAGTATCAGTCTTCTGCAAACTTGATGATTGGAGTTAGGGATCCAAACACAGGTCTGCAATCGTAAGGTGAAAGAGGAGTAAGAGGAAAGGGCTCAGCACACAGCCTTGTGGTACACCAGTGTTGAGGGTGACAGTAAGTGGCTCAGATGTGGCCTGACCTAACATGCTGAGGTCTGTTGTAGTCAGGGAAGTCCATGTAACCCAGCTACAGTGAGGTGTTACTGCCAAGATCTCTGAGTTTGGTGATTAACTTAGGAGGGTATGACCGTGTTGAATGCTGAGCTGAAATGCTTAAAAAAAGTATTTTTATTGTCCAAGTGTGTGAGTACGGAGTGTAATTGCGATGGAGACTGCATCTCAGTGCTCTATGGCTGCCTGATAGGCAAACTGGTGAGGAGTCCAGTGTGGAAGGCAGAGAGTCCTTCTGGTGATGTGACCAGACTAGTTGCTCAAAGCACTTCATAATGATGGGTGTAGGAGCTACAGGATGGTAGCCGCAGGGGCGCTACTGGGCTTGAGATTTTTGGCACTGGTACAATGGAAGGTGGATTTGAGGGCATGCTGGTACTGGCTGTTTGGGCAAGGGGACATGCTGAAAATGTCTGAGAAATACCTCTAGCGAAGCTGCTCTGCACATGCCCGTAGTACACGCCCAGGGATACTGGGCCTGGTCCGCCCAACCTTGCACGCGCTGATCCTGCCCAGTGCAGTGCAAACCTCTGAGGAGGTGAGAGTGTGATGGGTGGGTCGGTTGAGGGGTGATCTTGGTGACTGCTTCATTATTATCCTCAAAGCGAGCGTAAAAAGCCATTAAGCTTGTTCAGAGAGAAGACATTAGGTGGAGTGGTTGGGTTTCTGGTCACTGATGGCCTGATGCTCCTGCTACATGCGTCGAGGGTCAGAGTTGGAAAAGTGCTCCTCTGGCTCAGCTTATGGCAGTACTTGGCCTTTTGATGCTCCTCTTCAGATTTGCCTGGAGTGCTGTAGGCCCAAAGGGCCAACCACATCTAAAGTACAGTGTTATGGCTTTCAACAGAAGCGACTTCCTGTTCATCCACATGGTTCTGATTTGGGCATGTGGTGATCTATTTCTGGTAAGTAAGACTGTCTATAGTGGTGCTGATGTAATCCAGAATGGTAAGAAGTGCAGCGGCTCTATATCCGTATGAGAGCTTACACAGGTAGCTCTAGAAGTAAAATATACTCCAGTCTGTGTATTGAAATCCTGTCCTGGAGTGTGGAGCTAGCCTCACGCTAGCCAGACTTTGATGGTCTCAGCTGATGGCTTCACACGCTGATGAGGGGGAGTATTTGGGGGTGAGGAACATGCAAAGGTGATCCGATTGTCCTAGATGGTGAGGGGGCCCAGCACAGGCTTCATTCCATAAGCTTGTGTATACATGGTCCAAAGTTTTGCTTTCTCTGGTGCATTACAGAAAATGTTTGATGAAATTTGAAATTTAGGAGTTAGACTGCCTAAAATGCCAGAGTGATGGAAATTTCTGTTCCCCGGTATGAGCAGACTATTGTTACTGATGGCTGCATGAAGTTCAAGCCTGAGAAAAGCTGCAATTAAATTGGGAGGAATATACAGCTTGATTATGATGGTGGATGTATGAACCCCGTGGCAGATAAAACGGCTCACTTCCAACTATGAGAAACTCTAGCTGTAATAATAATAGCCATCCACCCGACATCTCCAAATATAAGAGCCATATATAAACATTAACACACATTGCAATGTGCTTAAAAACTTAATTAAATAAAAAAGTAAATTAAAAAATATAAGGGGGTAATGGGCATATTATTTACATGCACTGCTGTAGCTCAATAGCCTAAATCCATTCTCTCATAAAAATGTGGCAAAGAGTTCCAAATCTGCTGGATATATGTATTTTTCTGTTTAAGTTAGTCTTTCTGTTTTGCTGTACAAGATGACAGTTCTTTAATTCAGAGTGGTACAGATTGATGTTTGCTTTCAGACACATCTTTCTACATGTTTATTTTCTGTAACATCCATCTGAAAAATCATTAATCCAAGCTAAATTTTATGATGTAGTAGATTCTTTTTAGAAGCATTGACAAATTTACTTTTTACAATGCAAGAAATTTTGTATTTAGCACTGCAATGCTTTAACTGCTATTTTTTTTTCTAAACTACTTAAGGTAGGACACTGATATGAATGAGTCTTAGCTCTTATAAATTGCAGATTTGGTACTTTAACAGATTTAACCGATAAGCTATTCATGTTTGATGGAGATGGAGGAGAGTTAGAGGATTGGCTGAAACAAAGTAAAAAAGAATTAGGAAGTGTATTCATTTTAATGATGTTCACCCTTCAATAGTAAGAGGAAGAGAGATAGCCATCTGTTCAGAAGTCTTTCAAACTACTTAGTTATCATAATTGGCTGAGATAAGATTTTTTTATTCATTGGAATGACTTTGATTCACGGTATCTATATCCATCTATAAGTTTCATAGGAATATTCTTGTTATTGGAGCCTCTGCTGTTTTATTAAGAAAAAAGTGATGACTTTGAATGATAAACTATAACTGAAAATATTCAAAATGGGTATAATCAATTTATTACGTGCATCGAGTACTTTAAGTTTATTAAATATAAAATTATATTTTGCACAATGAAATCCAATGCTCTAGACCTGCACCTGTTAGGATTTCCAGGGCCATTAGCAACAATAACAGTGAGAATGGACAGCCCTGGCAGGTTCCGCACAGTGCAAATGGTAGGCGTGATTAAATTATTGGTAATGACTTCTTCTGTCGGATTATGATATAAAATAGCTGGAACTCTCTACATCAAGCTCTTGGATCTTGCAATCTAAAGTCTGGCCATTACTCTGGTGGTAAATTCAGAAGCTAAGCTGACAATTACATAACGGAGGAGATGAAAAAATGATCTACAAACTCTGAAATAATTTGGGGACCTCAACGGGGCCATAATAGCGGGCTTGATGGAAGATGCACTCTGCTGTTTCAGTTGTGGCCAGAAGCCCATGTGAGGTGATAAGTCTGCAGGACTTCAGGAGTGTCAGCGATGGCAGAACACAGGTGTGACCCTCAGCCTGCGGCAGATCTGTAACAAAATCCACTTCAATGTGGGACCAGGGGTTGGTTGGGGATCAGTGGTAGTACTAGTTTGCCTGCTGAGGGAAGTGGAGTATTGGAGCTGGGCTGAGCTGAGCAGCTAAGGACCTGATGACGTCTGTGCATGCTGGTCCACCAGTACTACACTTGGAGGGTGAGAGGGTTTTGCTGCTGTGGGTCTCCAAAGCCCAGTATGTCATGAACCAAAGGGCCTCCTGCAGGCTGGCTCAGTCTGAGTCACAGGCATCACAAATCTTATGATCTATCTCCCTGGATGGACTAACTATAAAGGTGGAAGGTAGCGTGGGCTCCAGGTTCCAGGAGAGGGTTTAATCTGCAGCGTGAATCTGAGGAAGAAGGCATCTACCCCGTGTGGTTTGACTTCCAGGACCAGTAAGTGATGGTAGATTGAAAGCGTGTGAAGATTAAAGCCCAGCATGCCCATTAGGTTCCAGTTGTTTCCATCCCGATATATTGTAGAACCTTACTGATCAGTGAGCTGACAGTGAATGGGATTGCCACTCTTCCAACACAAACGGTGAAAGTTATGTTTCTGATGTCGTAGTTCTTCTCTGCAGGGTTGGCCTGGAGTAGTGCAGGGAGTGAGGCTGGCTATGATACCAAGACAGCAGCCCCAGCTCAGGTGTGGATCTCCCTGCTTCCAGGGAACAAATGGGGGCTGAGGATCTGGATGGTAGTGGAGTTGAGGATGTGCTAAGCCTCTACAGCATGTAGGAAATCCAGCCTGCGCATGAACCTCACGATGAAGTTGTGATCCTAGGTATTTCTGGATTTCTTTCTGACTGTGGAATCGGCGTTGTTGAATGAGATCACCTTTCCCTTCTCAGTTGGAGTGCCCTCTGAGCTGATGCTATATCAGGAACTGGATATTTGGCTTGTTGAACTCCAATTTGAGATAGAGCTGATGACTCACGTAGCCGTTGAATGACCTGTGATGTTGAGGTGATGTTCTGGCTAAGTTCAGATTGATGGGCAATTGCAAATTGATGGAGAGGAGACTCTCAGATCACCTCATTCATGAAACCTATGGAAGACTAAAGGTGAGTTGAATAACCCATAAGCAACCCAGTATGTAGTGAGTGATAGTGTCAGGAAGCTATCTACCACTCATCTCTTGTCCTGATT